>NC_137052.1:14127084-14199584 GCF_032717465.1 Coenobita brevimanus | reverse complement strand
GTCCATTAGTAGTTAAAACTGATACCAAAATAAATCGGATATGTCTAATAGTTTTCGAGTTATGGCCAATTTTGTGTCGAAATTTTCGTAAAAAATAGTAAAAGTAATACACTATCTAGACATACCAAGATGTTTTTATCGTAATTTCCTTAGGACACATTGCATAACAACACTATTACTATGATTGTGCGCTAGGGATTTCATTTACCTGCTCTAGTTTCGAAATTAGGGCATTAGGAAATTAGTGTAATTAGAAAATTAATTTTTTTTGCTAAATTTCGGACTTTGAGTACTTCGTGTGAACGAACAGAGAAGATTAGGGGAAAATTGCTGCGTATATTTATTGTATTTTTTACGCTGATTCCAATGGTATCATTAGTTTTTATGTAGGTGCATTGGTTCTCGAGTTAATAGACTCGAAAGTGCTATAACTTACATTTTGAGAAAATCGCTGTCAAAGATTTTCGAAGGTTTTGAACACGTATACCGTGCGTTTTAGTAAAGATAGGTTTATGAAATTGCTAGTAGAGGTACTATACACTATTCTCATTGTATATGCAACATGGATTTACACATATAGGCAAGTAAATACAAGGTACAGGCAAGAATGTGCTGATATACTGACTGGCACCTGGTCCCCTCATACTAAGTATAGCCCTCGATTAGAAAGTTATTGTTTCTAACAAAAGAATTCACATAATATGATAGTATAAGGGTATCATGGGTCGCCCCTCCCACTCATTGTAGCCAGGATTGTCATATTAGAAGGCCCCAGGACTGTAAAATTCATCATCATCATCATCGGGTGTCTTTCGTTTCTGGCGGGTGTTGGTCCTCCGAGGGGTGCTGGTCCTCACGCACTCTTTTTGGAGATATTGAAGGTTAGCTAGCTTATTATCTGTGACTCCAAAACCAAGGTGTGCTAGCAAATAAGCCGCCTCATAGCCAAAGTTGTGTTCTAGGGACACCTGGTGAGCTAGAAATGTGACACGTCGAAGGCCAACATACTTGGACTTTGAGGTCTTCATCCATAGCTTGTGATGAATGCTCTCGTTGGGATTTTGGGTCCGTCCTTTCAGGCATCTACTAAGCAGTTTCTCATCAGTCAAGTCCAGGTAAACCTGTTTCACCATCTTCCTTTCCTCGTCTGACAACTTGCTCAGGTATCCAGGCTTATCACTGTGTTTGCGACATGGCTGGGTCTTGTCTGCCTCCCACCTCTTGTAAAAACACCAAGAATCATAATCAGGAGGAGAGGTAGGTGTTGTGGAGAGGTAGGTGTTGTGCCTGATGTAGAAGGTTGTGAGGGAGGTTTGGTGGGAGGTGTAGGCGGGATGGGTGATGGTGGGCGTGGCAGGACATCTGTCATGCGTAGCTGTTGTAGGCATAATGCACGCATTCTAGCATTCTTGGCAGGCTTCTTTGGCATCTTAGCTGAAGCTGTTGGTATGCCCAAAAGAGAATAGAAAAATATATCAAGTAAGGTGCGAGTGTCAAGGGGAATGATTGAGACGTGGGGCATAGACCTACTCTGTACAGGGACTCACCCGGCACTGAATGATGTTCTCTCTCTCTTCGTGACAGATGACAGTGTGAGGGAGGGATTGCCAAATGTTACTAGACAGAAGGCTGTAGTGATAAATACATAAGTTTTCGTCAATATAAAACAACTGTCAGAGTATTTGGGATGGCAAACAACTTTGCAAACAATATGTTGGTTATAAACACGTTTCTGGCGTGCGTATTAGCTCGAGATACCTTCAAATAAGCCTGAATTTACCAGCTTTAGAATGGGTTTTCACCCTTATGACTCCTCATGAGGTTAGAGGGGGTGCTAGACTACCCCCTGGATGGCATAACAGAAAACGGCCAACATCATCGAAAATTAGCCTAAAAAGGTGGTCGGCCCCCTTAAAATGAAACAACTGAAATTTACTGTCCAGGGTGGGACTCGAAGTTCGTACCCGGGTCCCCACACATCAGTGTCCATGCTGCAACTGAGCCATGGTCGACCTATAGTGTACCAACGCCCTTTTAATATAATCAGATATTATCTTCAAGAAAGCTGAAAACATAAGTTTAGTTCCATAAAAACAGTATCAGAAATATAACTTTTGTTTTATAGCACAACAGTTGTCCGTGGAAATTTCATTCCTTATCCAAACTTCGATATTTTATAGAGTATATATCTAGTAGCCTACGTATGAAAATAATCTATGACGGATGTGTTTTACTGTATCACGTTTTTGTTAGCTGCTTGATAATGACATTTTATTTTCATTCTCAACCTGGTGTTGGAGAAAAAGTTATAAGGTACTTATACATCGGTCCAATACATGTTTTACACCAATTTACTCTAAAAAAAAAAAAAAAAAAAAAAACATGGCCAAGAATCGGCTCAGTGTACACCGGTGTCGGAAAACAAGTTATATATCGGTCCAACACAAGTTTTACATCACTTGGCCCGATATAAACAAAACACAGGGTGACCCAAAAAACCTCCCACATTTCAAAGGTACATGAAAAAATAAAATGGTTAAAGATAATCAAAATATTATTTGCACACATGAAAATTCATTCAATACAGTTTTTATTCATGTTTTAAAGGTAATATCCTCCAAATGGTGGCCATCATTGTCTATACACGCTTGGAGGCGATTTCTGAAGGTTGTCATGGCTCGACGGGTCATGCCAGGTGGCATAGCAGCTATCTCCGCTGGATGTATGGATGGAAGTGAAAGTCTGTGTGTAAGATTCTCCTTGCAGTTTCCCGGGATATCCCTACAGCTAAAGCATGCTTCCGTGCAGAATGTCTCGGAGACTGCACAATAGATAGCCTCAATGCTTCAATATTCTCAGGCGTACGAGCACTCCTAGGTCGACCAGGTCATTTTCTTTTTAAAGCTGAGCCTGTTGCCCTGAAAGTCTCAACCTACTGCAAGATGATTTTCCGATCTGGAACGTTTTGGTTCCGTGGTATACTGAAACGTCTTCGAAAGGCCCTCTGCACAGTGATAACTATACGTTTTTTTGTGAAGAACGCTTTGACAGCGAACGCAAGGTGTGCTCCCGACCACGCCATGTTGGCGACTGAGGACGGTTGGGGTTTGGCTACCAACAGACCCTAGCCCAGCTCCTCCCGCCTCACTACTGCCAGTGCTACAGCCTTTCGAAATGTGGGAGGTTTTGGGGGGTCACTCTGTATAATGGTCAGGAATGGGACCATTGTGCAGCTGCCATTTTCCCTTAGTTCCGTTATATGCCGATATCGGCTCGTCATTTAAGTGTTTACTGGGATAATACCTTCACCTACATACACGAGACACTTGCATGGACGAGAAGGATGACTGTTGAGTTTTCTGGTTTTTAACTGAATATACTGGGTGGTCTAGTTCCTGAGATACGACTGTGTGAAAATGAGAAAAATTTCGGAATATACCCTGGAAGTGATGAATGCTCATTGCATCCTGTGGCCGGAGGGTGTGGGTTAATTTCCAGTCTTCCCCCTTACTGTTTTTCTTATTGCCTTTGCCTTCATCTCTAATGTGCTTTTCAGTCGTGCTCTGCCTGCTATTATAGATAGCCTAAGTTCTAAAGCTATCAACAGTAGATTTCCTCAAGGACCTGTCCTGTCACCAGCTCTCTTCCCTCTATTCATCAGTGATCTGAGCTGCATACATAGCCCTGTCAGCTCATATGCTGATGACTCTACCCTTCACATTTCCATCCAATTCTCACAGTGACCATCAAATTAATTGCATCAGCAATCATGGGATGAGACCATGGTGGACATACTATCCATTTCCGACCCTATGAGGCATCGTTTTTAGCAAATATGTTCTAAACAAACAGTTGGATCAATATGACATTTTGGCACAGCCTGTATGACACCGTCCCCTAATTTATGGCACTACAGTGCATTGCCAAGTATGTTTCATTAAGGAGTTTACTCTTGGCTTTGGAGGCGAAGCTGGCATGAGCCGAGTAGACATTCGGACAGGGGAAGGTTTTACGTGACGTAGTTCTGATGTGTATCACTCCACCTTCCCAGGTCCGAATGTCTACTCGGCTCTTGCCAGCTTCGGCTTCAAAGCCAAGAATAAACTCCTTAATGAAACACACTTGACAATGCACTGTAGTGCCATGAATTAGGGGGCGGTGTCAAACAAGCTGTACCAAAATGTCATATTGATCCAACTGTTTGTTTAGAACATATTTGCGAAAAACGATGCCTCATAGAGTCTGAAATGGATAGTAGTTTATGGCTTAGTTCATATTTCTGATTAGGACAAGAGACCCTGTTG
The DNA here is from genome assembly GCF_032717465.1 of Coenobita brevimanus. NCBI lineage: Eukaryota > Metazoa > Arthropoda > Malacostraca > Decapoda > Coenobitidae > Coenobita > Coenobita brevimanus. The sequence continues at coordinate 14,195,280 of NC_137052.1, read as the reverse complement.
TTATTATTTTATCATAAACTCGATTCCTCATTTCTCTGGCGCATCAAGAATCTTCAATCAGAGCACTCTTGACCTTTCATTCTCTCGAGACTTAAGGAAAAATCCCATTAAATCTTTTGGAAATCACTTTCGAGAGACTGCATGTGCTATGACGACTTTGTGCCTTCTTGACCTTTGCACATCTACTGACTTTGCAAAAAGTTCTTTAATCACCACTGTGTTGAGTACAACCCCCATGTGTGTGTGTGTGTGTGTGTGTGTGTGTGTGTGTTCTTACCTAATTGTATCTTTACAGGAATGAGTCAAGCTCGTACTGTCCCGTGTCTTAAACCATATTTATTGTACATATCCTTAAATTTGTGAATTGTTTTGGCACACACTATTTCATTCGGTAGTGCATTCCATTGATCAATTGCTCTGTCTGGGAAACTGAATTTCCTTACGTCTTTATCACCTCTCTTCTTATGCAGTTTTTTGCAGTGTCCCCTTCCTGATGCTTCTCCATATGTTATGTAATCATTTATGTCTATTTTCTCCTTCCCTGATATGCACTTATATAGCATTATCATGTCACCTCTTTTCCTTCTCTCCTGTAGTGTTGGTAGATTCAGTTTATTTAGTCTTTTTTCGTAGTTTAGGTCCCTTAAGCTTGGTATCCATCTTGTAGCGGCCCTTTGAACTTTTTCAATCTTGTCTATGTGCTTTTTGAGATGAGGACTCCAGACTACTGATGCATATTCTTGGGTTGGTCTAATGAATGATGTTATTATCCTTCTTAGCATGTCTTCATTTATGTATGTGAATGCTATTCTCATATTTGCAAGCAGTGTATACATGTTCCGTACCTTCTCGTTGATGTGGTCAGCCGGAGATAGTCTGTTATTGATAATCACACCTAGGTCTTTCTCTCTTTCTGATGTGTATAGGGTTTTATTTCCTGACTTATAATCAAAATCAGGTCTTTTTCCACTTTTACCAAACTTGATTACATGACACTTGTCCACATTGAATTCCATTTGCCATGTACTACTCCATTCATGAAGTTTATTTAATTCTTATTGTAGCTCTTTACAAGAGTCTGTGTTAGTAATTCTCCTTTGTATTTTTGCATCATCTGCAAACATATTCAGATAGCTCTCATTTCCAGTGTTACTGTTTATATCATTTATATACACTAAAAACATGATTGGTGCCAGCACTGAACCCTGTGGTACTCCACTAGTCACTTCTTTCCATGATGAGTAGTTTCCTCTTAGTACTGTTCTCATTTCTCTTTTTATGAGAAAGTCTTGCATCCAATCAAACAGTTTACCTCGAATTCCTCCTTGATGGTACAGTTTCCATAAAAGTCTTTGGTGTGGTACTGTGTCAAAAGCTTTCTTGAAATCTAAATAGATACTGGCCACCCATCCTTCCCTTTCCTGTATTGTGTTTGTTACTCTGTCATAGTAGCTCAAAAGATTAGTAACACATGATTTTCCTTTTCTGAAACCAAACTGTCTTTCTGTTATCATACTGTGTTCTTCTAGATGATTTACCCAAGCTTTTCTTATAAGCTTTTCTAATACCTTGCTTACAACACTGGTCAGTGATACTGGTCGGTAGTTGATTGGATTTTGTCTATTTCCTTTCTTGAATAAGGGGACAATATTTGCTTTTTTTTTTTTTTTTCCAAATATCAGGTAGTTTACCTTGACTCAAGGATTTCCTGAAAATTAAAAATAATGGTTTACTTAACTCCTTTGCACATTCTCGTAGTACCCAACATGAAATTTCATCAGGACCACTTGCTTTTCCTCTGTCTAATCTACTTAACTCCTCCTGTATTACTTTTTCTGCTATTTGTATATCTGGTAGTATGTGTGGACATGCATGTTCCACATAGTCCCTCTCCAAATTTTTTTCTTCTGTAAGGACTAATTGGAAATTCTTATTTAGTGCTTCACAAATATCTTTCTCTTGTGTATAAGTGATTCCCTCGTCCGTAATTGATTGTATTATATCTTTTACTTTGGTTTTGCTTCTGATATAGCTGTAAAACAGCTTTGGTTGATCACTACTTTTATTTATTATATCCTCCTCAAACTGTTTTTGGGCTTCCCTCCTTATTCTTGTATAATCGTTTCTTGCCTGTTTGTAATTATTATACGTCCTTTCACTATTATGTCTTCTGTATCTATTCCACAACAAATCTCTCCTTTCTTTTGATTTTTACTTTCTGTATTGAACCATTTCTGTATTTTATTATCTGCTTCTTTGTGTTGTGGGATGTACTTCTGGACTCCTATTTCATAAAATTCACAAAAATTTTTATATACAGCATTTAAATCTTGTCCTCTAAGCTCATTTTCCCAATCAACTTCTAAGAAATACTTCTTTAGGTCTTGATAATTTCCCTTTTTATAGTTTAGGCACTTTTTGTAACTGTCATTGCTGTTTACTATGTCATATGCTATCCTAAAGTTATAATTTAGTACTGCATGATCGCTTTTGCCGAGTAGAGGGTGATATATTAAACTGTCAATATCATTTTCTTGCCTAGTAAATATTAGATCTAGCACTGAAGGTACATCAAGTCCTCTTTTTCTGGTGGTTTCCCTCACATGTTGCGTTAGGAAGGACTCTTGTACGAGATCCAGGAGTTTTTGGTCCCAACAGCTTTCTTGGCTAATTATATCTAGAGTATTCCAATTTATATTTGTATTGGAATCCCCAGTTAGTATAATTCTTTCTGATTTCTCTTCCATTTTATGTAGTAATGATCTTAAACTCTGAATTCTACTCTCTGCCAGGTCCTCATATTCATCTCTTTCCTATGTGTTTGATCTGGGTGGCATGTACAAATTGGCTACAATTACTTTACCTTCAGATGTGTTGATCTCTACTGCAATCAGTTCTACTTGTGATGGTATATCTAGTTTTATTTCATTGACTTTTAGATTTTTCTTAGTTAATCTTATAATTCCTCCTCCTTTTTTTAAATTTCTGTCTCTTCTCCATATATTGAATTCCTCTAAGTTTAGTATGTCATTGGATATCCTTGGTGTTAATTTTGTTTCAGTTAGGCATATTATTTGTGGTTCATTTTCTCTGACATAATCATTCATCTCTAGTATTTTAGATACCATTCCATCCACATTTGAGAACATCAACTTTATCATCTTGTTTATATACTTGTCATGACATGGTTCTACTACCTTCCTCCTTTTTATTCCATCCTGTTTGTGTACCACTTTCGTACCTGCAAACCTATTACTTTGTAAAAAAAAAAAATCTTCTCTTCTGATCTTCCCTCATTTTTTGTTTTTGCTTCCTCCCTTTTCTCTTTCAGTAATTCCAGTTCCTCTTGTCTTAGGCATCTTTTTATCCATACATTTTTGAACTCCTCTTTTTCTATAAGATTCTTTGCATTTTTTAGTATTTCTTCCACAGTGTTTACACTCTGGAAAGTCATCTTTAGAGGTCTTGCCTTGCTTTTCTCATATTTCCCTAACCTTTTGTGTTCCTCTATGTCTTTACTACAGATTTCCTCTGATACTTCTTTCAGTAAGCTCATTACATTTGCCATCTCCTTTTTGTCTCTTGTGATCTTGTTTTTTACTTCTTCCTCTTCTATACCAGTGATTACCATAGATTTGTTTATATCTACTGAATCTCTAACTTTGGATTGTTTTGGATTATTCTTTTCACTTCCTTTTTAATGCTTTTTTTCCTCCACCCTTGTTTCTAAGTCTTTCTTTACTTTCACCATTTCAGCATATGTGGTTTCCACATCATTTTTGTAGCTTTGCACAGCTTCATTCACCTGTGTTATCTTCTCCTCAATATCACTGCTCTGGTCTATAAGACTGCTTACTTGCCTAATTGTCTCTGTGTCATTTTTTAAACTCTTCCATAACACTCTCGTGATTGACTTCTGTACTTGCCATTTCACTCATTTTCTTCCTAAGTGTACTCAATCCCACTGTTAGTTCACTGATGGTTGTGTCTTTCTTATTGGCCTCCCTGGGAGTAGGGGGGGTTTTCAAGAATACTCCCCCAGTCTCCCTGCTTGTTGTAAAAGGCGACTAAAAGGATTGGCGGAGGATTAGTGCCCCTCCCCGGAAAACAACTAACTAAAAAAAAAAAATAATAAGCCTCGGACAAGGACTGACCAAACGATGACGACCCAGGACCGGACAAAGGACTTGGTAATGGGTACTTGGAATGTAAGAGGAGCGAATGATGAGGTGAAAGAGAGAGAGATTGTCCAGGTGCTTGAGGGTGCAAAAGTCGATGTATGTGGAATAACTGAAACAAAATGGAAGGGAGAAAGTGTGAGAGAATGGGAGTATGGATGGGGTATATGTGCAGGAGTAGGTGAGAATGAGAGGGCGAAGGAAGGAGTATGTATAGTTGTGAGTAAAAGATGGAAGAAGAACATAAGACAGTATGGATCAGTTGGGTCAAGGATTGTGTGGGTAAGATTGAAAGTTGGAATACAAATGTGGGCGATTGTGCGTGTGTATGCGCCAACACAAGATCGTGCTAGAAGAGTGAGAGAAGAGTTCTGGACAAATGTAGAAGTGTGCATGGAAAAGTTTGGAAGGAATGAGTGTTTTTGATTGGTGATATGAATGGTAAAGTTGGGAATGCGAAGGTGGATGGAATAGTTGGTGAGTGGGGTGTGCCTGCTGAGATAGATGAGAATGGGAGTGCGTTAGTGGACATTTGTGCTGGGAGGGGGTTGGTGGTAGCCAATACCCTCTTCGGGCATAAAATGATCCACAGGTATACATGGCGAGTGATGAGAAGGGTGGGTGGTGAACTGAATGAAAGGAAGGCAATGATTGATTATGTGTGTGTGGATGAAAGGATGCGAAGATGTGTAATGGATGCAAGAGTTTATAGAGGTTGGGGGAGTGGACTTTCTGACCACTACTTGGTGGTAGCCAGAATCAAGATCCAATTAGAATGGAGAAATAGAAGATGGGAAAGACGAGAGGAAGGAGTAGTTGCAAGGAGAGTGGAAAGGTTACAAGAAGATGAGAAAAAGGCAGAGTATAAGAGAGAAGTGGAGGAACGATTGGGCAAATATGAATTGGAGCAGATGGGAGACGTGGAAGGTGTGTGTAGCATATTTACAGAAGAAATATGTGCTGCATGTGATGTGGTGTGTGGAAGGAAGAGAAGACGGAGGGGGGTGCAAGGAACAGCATGGTGGACTGAAGAGGTGAAACAGGCTGTGGCACAAAAGAAGAAAGCATACAATGAATGGATGAGAAATAGGGGCATGGAAGAAGTTGAGAGGCGGAAGACAGAGTTATATGTAGAAAGAAAAAGAGAGGTGAAAAGATTAGTAAGAGAGAGTAAGAAGAGAGTGGATGAGGAATTTGGAAGGAATTTGAGTGTAAAGTGGAGGGACTGTAAGAAAATGTTCTGGAAAGAGGTGAAAAGAGTAAGACAGGGTGGAAGTGAAGTTAGCAGGGGAGTGAAAGATAAAAACGGTAGATTACTAGTGGAGAAGGGAGAAAAAGTGAGCAGATGGAGAGAACACTTTATGATGAGTAGACTGTAGCACCAGTCGAACAGGGCAGTACTCCCGAGGTTGATGGCAAGCTGGTGACAGGGAGAGCTGGAGCTCCCGTTTCACCAGCCCTCAGGACTTGATCCTGACCATCTCCCTTTTCTGAACATTTTCAGTGCATTCATTTACACAGAGAGTAGGCCAGCATGCTCTCATGATACCTCTACCTTCAACTGTCTACACCACACTACATGCGCATAACATATCACACCTTCTATTCACATCTTTAGTAATGGCCGCTGCAATCTCACAATCAAATGAGGTGGTATCTCGGATTGCCACCACCGGCAGGGTAGGGCTGGAGGCACAGGGTCCTCCCGGTCGCTATCAAGCGACTGTGCCAGCAGCGACTGTTGCTATTTCCGGGAATGCTCATCGGCAAAGAGGTGACGGTGCGGCCTTATTCTTTACCAACATCCGCGGCCTTACCACAAATTTAAACTCAGTTCATTTTTTCCTTCAGTCCATATCCCCTTTGGCCCTTTTCCTCACAGAACCACAAATCTCACCCTCTACCGATATATCTCCATTTTGTTTTCCAGGTTACCATCTCCTTACAAACTTTCGAAACAAGGGCGGCACCTGTTGTTATATCAAATCCCAATATGCAGTTGACACTATTTTAAACTTCACTTCATCCAGTTTTGATTACTCATTATATAAATTAAATTGCCAAAACATTACCAAATATATCTGTGTAGTTTATCGTTCCCCCAATGCTTCTTCGGAACCCAGTGTATTTGATTCCATATCCACTCAGTTGAGTAACCTTGACCTTGCCCTTGGCAATGAAATTACCATTTTGGGTGATTTTAACATACACAATGTTGAATGGTTATTGCATTCTGCCCGGACTGACGACGCTGGTCTGGAATGCGAGCTGTTTGCGGAATCGTTTTAATCTCACCCAGTTGGTAAAGCAACCAACCAGAATACCTGATAATCCTGACCATAATGCCCATCTCTTGGATTTATTCTTGACAAATAATCCAGATCAATACAGGATAGAGGTACTGTCACCACTTGGATCCTCTGACCACAATCTCATCAAAGCCTCATTAGTTAACCCTCCTACATCTCCCCATTCCGAACCTGTCAGGGTGACCCGATGGCACTTTGACAGGGCAGACTGGGATGGATTTAGAAATTTTCTTGCTGATGTTCCATGGCAGTCTTTCTTCTCTAGTGATCCCAATTCTACCCAGTCCCACATTTGTGACTTAATACTAGCTGGTATGGATTTATTCATACCAAGTCAACAATTCACTAAAAGATCAAACTCTCCAAAATGGTTTGATGGCAATTGTGCCAGAGCAACAGCCCAAAAGTCATTAGCATATAACTCTTACTTAAAATCAAAAACACCTGAATCACTCTCCCAATTTAAAATTGCTAGAAATCATGCAAAAGCTGTATTAAATCTATCTAAATCAAACTTTCTTCAAAAGCAAGCATCAAAACTACTTAACAACCCTAATGACAACAGAATATTCTGGTCAACTCTTAATTCTTTCAATAATAACTTTGACAAGTCATCTTCCATTCCCCCACTAAAATCTTCGGATGGCAATATTACAAATGACCCACGTGGGAAAGCAGATATCTTTGCTAGTACCTTTGCAAGAAACTCTACCATAGATGATACCAGCCAGAATGTCTCAGTACTGGAACTTGATTCTCCCGAAATTGCCCCACTTAAAATACAGACAAGATTTGTAAAATCCATCCTAGACAATTTACCTACCAACAAAGCTCCAGGTCCAGATGGAATTCCGCCAATTGTTTTGAAAAAGTGTTCCCCTGAACTTGCCTCTGTCCTAGCTAAATTATTCAGACTATGCATACGTACTTCTTTATTCCCAAATTCATGGAAAGAAGCCAATATCCACCCAGTTCCGAAGAAAGGAAGTTCGTCTGACCCCTCCAATTACAGACCAATAGCTATCACATCTTCTCTTGGTAAGGTATTTGAAACTTTAATTAATAAGCATATTGTTAAACATCTTGAATCCAACAACTTAATTAATGATAGACAATACGGTTTTCGCCACGAAAGATCCACCATTGACATACTCAATCTCTTAACTCATACCATCCATCAATCAATTGATCTTTTTGGAGAAACTCATGCAGTAGCTCTTGATGTCTCTAAAGCTTTCGACAGAGTATGGCACCGTTCCCTGCTATCCAAACTCCCCTGCTATGGACTAACGTCTTTTGTTCCTTTGATTTCTTCTTATCTTAGTGACAGGAAAATAAGAGTAAAAGTAGATGATGTATATTCGAATTTCCACTCAATTAACGCCGGCGTGCCACAGGGATCAGTTCTGGCGCCAACCCTATTTCTGGTTCATATTAATGATCTCTTATCTGTCACTCACAATCCCATTCACTCATATGCAGATGACTCAACACTACATAGTTCATTCACACTCAGACATCCATTTACAAAGTCTAATATCTCTACCTCTCAACTCAATACAGCCATCTCCATAAATCAAGATCTATCTACAATCAGTGAATGGGGACAAAACAACCTTGTCTCTTTTAATGCTAGTAAAACTAAATATATACAGTTTACTAATAGACAGATATTGCCAGATTCGTACATTACCTTCAGTGCTACTAATATTCCCATCTCCAAAAGTATTGAAATTCTTGGTGTCTCACTTAACAGTGCCCTCAGCTGGACCTCTCATGTCAGATCACTTGCTAAAACCGCCTCAAGGAAACTTGGATTATTGTACAGAGTCCGTAACTTCTTCGCCGATGAGCAGTTAGCTATAATTTATAAGAGTCATGTGCGCCTCTCAGCTTGAATATTGCTCACCCTTGTGGAATGGTTGTGGAGAGGTTGCATTAAGACAACTAGACAAAATTCAGAATAAAGCTGTTAGAATCATTAACAACCCTGCCATTACATATAAACTACCTCCCTGCAAGTAAGAAGGAATGTTGCCTCCCTTGCATTATTTTACAGATATTTTTTGGCAAATGCTCAGACGAAGTTGCGTCCATGGTGCCACCTCTCCATGCCTTCCCTCGTGCTACACGGGCATCTGGTAACGCTCATGACTGGAATGTCACTCAACCACATTGCAGAACTTCTGCCTATCAGAATTCTTTCATTCCCCGAACTGCATCTCTCTGGAACTCGCTTCCCCAGAGTTGTTTTCCTCCAAATTTCAACCTACAACTGTTCAAGTCTAATTCTTACAGATATTTTATGAACAGAGGACACCAGTAATCTGGTGTATGGATTATTTTTTTTCTCCATTTGTTTTTCCTTCCTCCGTTCTGTTATTTAAAAAAAAAAAAAAAAAAAAAAAAAAAAAAAAAAAAAAAAGGAATTGTTGAACGTAGAGGATGGAAGTAATGCGAGTATAAGTGGCTGGGGAATGGCTGGGAGAAAGAGGGAGGTGAGAAGACAGGAAGAAATCAGTAGGATAGGAGTTGTGGAAGCAATGAAGAAAATTAAATCTGGGAAAGCCCCAGGAATTGATGGAGTGAGTGGTGAAATGCTGAAGCATGGGGGAGAGATAGTAGTAGAATGGATGTGGAAGATGTGCAGATTAGCCTGGGAGGAAGGTAGAGTCCCGGAGGATTGGAAGTCAGGTATAATTATTCCCTTGTACAAAGGAAAAGGGGAAAAAGAAGTGTGTGGTAATCATAGGGGCATTTGTCTTCTTAGTATAATAGGAAAAGTGTATGGTAGGATACTTATTGACAGAGTTAGAGAAAGAACAGAGAAATTAGTTGGAGATGAACAGGGAGGCTTTAGGAAGGGAAGAGGTTGTGTAAATCAGATATTCATTCTTAGATCTTTAGTGGAAAAGTTTCTAGAGAAGGGAAAGAAGTTGTATGCGGCTTTCATGGATTTGGAGAAAGCATATAACAGGGTGGATAGACAAGGATTGTGGAGAGTGTTAAGAATATATGGAGTAGATGGGAAGTTGTTGAATGCTGTGAAGAGTATGTACGATGGTGCGAAGGCTGCAGTGCGTGTGGATGGTGAACTAAGTGAATTTTTCTCTTTGAAAGTTGGGTTGAAACAGGGATATGTCATGTCTCCATCGTTGTTCAATCTGTACATGGATGGGGTAATAAAAGAGGTACAAGGTAGGATAGTGGATGTTGGAGTGGCCCTGGTGAGAGAAGATAGTGTTTGGAAACTCCCTGTACTGTTGTTTGCAGATGATACTGTGTTGTTGAGTGAAGACGAAGGGGAGCTGCAAGGCTTGGTGGATGAGTTGGGGAGAGTGTGTAAGAAACGGAATCTGAAGGTGAATGTAGGGAAGAGTAAAGTGATGGTCTTTGAGAGAGGTGAAGTCAGTGAATGTACAGCGAGGTTGGATGGTGAGGAATTGGAAAATGTGAGTACGTTTAAGTACTCGGGTAGTGTGATGAGTAAGGATGGAGGTTTGGAGGGTGAAGTGCTTGAAAGGGTACAGCAGGGAAGAAAGGTTGCTGGTTCTTTGAAAGCAGTGATAAGAAACAGGGAAGTGAGCATGGAAGTGAAAAAGTTACTACATGACAGTATTGTGATACCAACTCTAACGTACGGAAGTGAAGTTTGGACGTTGTTGGAAGGACACAAGTCAAGAGTGAGAGCAGTGGAAATGAGTTATTTAAGAGGAGCCTGTGGAGTCACATGGAGAGATAGGCTGACGAATGAGGATATAAAGGAACGTTGTGGTGTTGATGTGGATGTGATAGGAAGGGTTATGAGGAACACACTGAGGTGGTTTGGCCATGTGGAGAGGATGGAGGGTGAAAGACTGACGAGGAGAGTGTATATGAGTGAGGTGGAGGGGGGAAGAGGGAGGGGGAGGCCGAGGATGAGATGGAGGGATGGGGTGGAGAGGTATATGAAAGAGAGAGGGGTGTGAGTTGGGAGCAGGGCAGTGAAATGGCGGGGGACAGGGCAACTTGGAGGCGATTTGTTTGTGGCCACTCTGTACGGGATTGAGGCGTCTGGCAATAGATAGATAGAAGTGCATCTGCTTCTTTATTTCATCAATTTCATTTTTGAAAGCCATTTCTAGTTTGTTTACACGTTCAACCAGTCTATTGTGAGTCTCCACTTCAACCAGTTCTTGGTAGAAATCATCATTTTGCTTTTTACCTTTATCCCTTTTCTTTTCCAAATTTGCTTTACTAAAGTATGTATCCATTTTGCAATACTAAAAGTGCAGAGTATGTACTTACAATCCCCGTGTTGTTGTAGTCTAAACAAACCTCAGCTGACTCAGCGTATTCTTTCTTCTTGGTTCTCTTTGCTGTTTGAACAAGTCTTGTTTAAACTTATTACTTTTTTCCTTTTAATAATGAAAAATAATTTAGTCTAACCTGGTACAGAGCTTGACTCATACAAAGATACTAATTTAGGTAATGCCACTGGCCGTGTTGGTTCGGTACGGAGCGCCGATGTCGCACGTCCGCCTCGATTTACTCCCTGTGTGTGTGTGTGTGTGTGTGTGTGTGTGTGTGTTGGGGGGGGATTCCAACATACACATTTTCATTTGCTCCTTTCCCCTTACTGACCTCCTTCAACCTCCCACTGTTTGCTGAAGTATTTCATTTTTTATGTCTCTTCTCTATTTCAGTGGCAGCTGCTTGTCTGAAGTGCCTGCTTCCATTCCTTCTCCATTACGGTAGGTGCGCAGCACCTGTCTGGCAGCGTATTCTCATCCCTTTTCTGTCCACGTCTCTAATGCCAGAGGTAACAGATACTCTCAGCCCTTCATTTAAGGAACAGGTCAGCTATGAAACTGTCTTCATTAATGTGAATTTCACCCTACCTATGACCCAGTGTCTATTAAATGTAATGTGTTCAGGCATCGTGAAATTAATCTTGAATATGGCTCTTATATTCAGTATTTTTCTGGAAAGTACAAATTTGCTGATCTCTAGATTTTGGTTCATCCATGTTTTCATAAAAAAATATCTAGCATAGTACTTCAGGCAATTTTGGATCATCTAACATCCACCGTACCATAGTCCTGTCTGTTTCTACCATGGTAGGTTGTGTTAACACGCTCAAGTTTTACCAGTGAAAATGTTAATATATTACAGAAGAGGACTAAACATATGCGTGAGCAAAGTAAATGAATTAATAAATAAAAGGATAAGTATGTAATAACTTGTCAAGTATTTGTGTAATATTCAATCTTGCATTGTGAACAGCTAAAGCATTACGGTATATAACAGTGATATTGCATGTTTCACTTGAATTAGTGTTGTTCAAAAGTGTTTAAATTACATTTTTCCTCTATTTTCAAGTGACTTGCATTATTAATACACAATCCTTGTGATTATAAATGAATGCAATGTGTCATGCTTGGGCTAGCACTTTTAGCTAACTCAGCTAAAGATCCCAACTCTGCTCTTATCCTTCAAAATGTCCCTCTCGCTTTACTGCAGCGTTCCACATCTCTTCCTCTACTGTCGCTGTTTTAACGGCCGTTTCTTCTCTGTAATGTTTGCGTGCATCCTTCTCCCGTTATAGCAAGAATTTGCATCCATCTAGCAACACACTTTCACCCTTTTTCAGTTCAAATCTTTCATGCAAGAGTTAACTGGTAATCTTAGTTCTTAATACATTAGACTTGTAAAATCTGGAACCTGTTTCCACAGTCTGTTTCTCTCTACATATCCCCCTCCCCCCCTTTTATATGCAGCGTTCGAACATTTTGAAATGACTAAATTTTTTTTTTCCTTTTCTTATATTATCTCCTATATAAGTTTTATGTGCTCCAGTCATTTAGTCCTTCCACTTATATATATATATATATATATATATATATATATATATATATATATATATATATATATAACACCGTTTTCACTCTACTCAACTTGTACATATACGAGCATGTCCTTATAGCTGATAAGTTTATTTTCTTTAATTTCTCCCAGTAATTATTATCAAGATGGCAACTTCCTCTTTTATCAGCCCATGGATGTTCACAACCTCTCTTGATTGCGACCCACAATCTGGATAGGAGGCAACCTGCGTGACTCTAAACTTTTGACAAAAGTAATATTTTCATCAGTAATATGTCCATATCAATTAGGATAATGATGCCAAAACAACAAAACTATATCTTCCTTAACCATAAACTTACCTTAATATATGAAACCATTAAAATATTTCATAATAACCCTAATATCTGATGATAATATCATGGGTATCCATTCCTGTACTGAGATCTTCACTCAAGAAAAATATATAAATAAATATTACATTCAACTTTTTTTTCACGCACATCCAACCTCTTCTCCCCGCCTTCCACGCACAAACACTATATTCCTGTTATTCAAACATAATCCTATGGACCATAATATAGTTACTATCTGATTCAACTTGATAGCCAGCTCGTGGTTGAAACCGATGACATGTCGCTGATAACTATTTTCAGCCTTTAAAGTTTTTTTTTTCTTTTTATATAGAAGAACAAAGGAAGGAAAAACAAATGAATAAAGAAAATAATCCATACACCAAATTACAGGTTTCCTCCATTCACAAAAAAATATAAATAACAGTTGAATTTGAACAGCCATAGGCTGAAGTTTGGGAGGCAACCTCTCTAAGGATGCGACTTCCAGAGAGATGCAGTTCGAGGAATAAAGAAATTCTAATAGAAGTTCAGCAATATGACAGTGTGACAGTCCAGTCAAATAATTGGATCTAGAATTTGGCTCTCTTTTGCATTATGCTTTTCTCATGGAAGGAACAGTTATTGCGGGCTCGTGGCCTTTGGTTCCTCCTTCCTCGCAAAATAAAAGTCATGAGCGTTATCAAATGCCTATGTAGCGCAGAGGAAGGCATGGAGAAGTGACACAATGGACACAATTTCGTCCGAGCATTTGCCTTAAAATTATCTATAAAATAATGCAAGGGAGGCAACATTCTTTCTTACTTGAAGGGGAGGTGGTTCACTTGTAATAGTAGGGTTATTAATCATTCTAACAGTATTATTCTGAATTTTGTTGAGTAGTTTTAGTGCCACCTCTCCACATTCATTCCTCAAGGATGAGCAATATTCCAGCTGAGAGTGCACATGACTCTTGTAAATTATAGCTAGCTACTCATCTGTGAAGTTACTTTTAGAGATGGGAATGTTAGTAACATTAATGATGATAAAGGAATTAGGCAATATTTGTCTATTAGTAACTCATATATATTTGGTTTTACTAGCATTAACTCGCCGTGTGCCAGCTATTTTTAGCCCCATGGGTCACCCCAGTGCCGGCCATTTTTCAACCTTTTTGGGGGAGGGATAAAATGATAGATTTTGATGTGGAAACAACGAATTTCGCCATTAAAATGCTCACCGAGGCTCGGAAATGAGTTTTATTGAGTCCTGCTTACTCGTGTACAGGTATAGCCACTCTCACACTCACCACGTATGTGAGAAAGCCGTTTTCTACGTAAGGTATACTCGGGTATTTATGCTGGGAAGGTATAGCAATGTTCAGTACACTTTTCTGATTACTTATTACTTCAACATCTATCACAATTTGCATGTCTTTCTCATTGTGAATGCATTATCTTATACTTACTTGAAGATAGGTACTATCTGGCTTCATTACGTAAAGTCCTGGCACTTACAAGAAGGTATTTACAACTTGACTTCACTATATGGTTCTTACACTTACAAGAAAATATTTACAACTTGCATGAAAATATTTACAAAATGCCTTCACTATGTATAGCACTGGGTGAGGCACACATGCAGAGTGAGGCAGAACGAGCGTGAGGGGGGGAGCGAGTGAGTGTATGGCCTTGACAGCCTGGAGGATGGTAGAGGAACAGTTATCTTACATCCTGCCAATTTTTACCCGCTAATCTTGAAAAATGCAGTCACAGTGAATGTTTTTATTTTAGACCGTTTTAAAACGGCACTGGCACTGGCTGCAGCATTATGTCAGACCTTTTTAAAACGGCACTGGCATGCGGCGGGTTGAGTTAGGCCTTTTTTTTTGTCCCCATTCAGTGATCTTAGATAAATCTTGGTTTATGGAGATTGCTGTACTGAGTTGAGATTTGAATTGTTTGAGATATTGAACTTTGCAAATGGGTGTTTAAGTGTGAATGAACTGTGAAGTGTTGAGTCATCTGCATAAGAATGGATGGTATTATGGGTGACAGATGAGAGATCATTTATATGAATTAGGAATAGGGTTGGAGTCAGAACTGATCCTTGGGGCAAGCCAGCATTAATCAAGTGGAAATTGGAGAATACATGATCTGTTTTAACCCTAATCTTTCTGTTGCTGATATATGAAAAAAATCTGAGGAACCAAATGGTTTAGGCCATAGCAGCTATTGGTCTGTAATCAGAGGGATCAGAAGAACTTCCTTTCTTCGGAACTGAGTGGATATGGGCTTCTTTCCAAGAATCAGGGAATGAACAAGTATCTATGCATAGTCTGAATAATTTAGCCAGGACAGGAGTAAGTTCAGAGGAACACATTTTCAAAACAACTGGTGGAATTCCATCTGGACCTGGAGCTTTGTTAGTTGGTAAATTGCCTAGGATGGATGTTATATATCTAGTGTGTATCTTAAGTGGAACAGTTTCTGGAGAGTCAAGTTTTAGTACATGGACGTTCTGGCTGACTTTATCTAATTAATGGCAAATGTATTGACAAGGATGTTTGCATTACCAAGTGGGGTCATTTGTAATGTTACCATCTGAAGATTTTAGTGGGAGAATGGCAATGACTTGTTAGTCATTACTGAAAGATATGAAAGATGACCAGAATATTCTATTGCCATTAGTATTGTTTAATAATTTGGATGCTTGGTTGTGAAGAAAGTTTGATTTAGCATCATTTATTACTGCCTTTGCATGGTTTCTTTCAATTTTAAATTGACTGAGCAATTCAGGTGTTTCTTATTATTTGTAAGAGTTATCTGCTAATGACTTCTGGGATGTTGCTCTGGCACAGTTGCTATCAAACCATTTTGGGGAGTCCAGTCTTTTAGTGATATGTTGACTTGGTAAGAACAATTCTATATCAGCTTTTACTGAATCATCATTGTGGGACTGGATAGAATTTATGTCACTGGAAAAGAAAGACTGCCATGGAATTTCATCGAGATAATTTCTAAAACCATCCCAGTCTACCCTATCAAAGTGCCATCTGGTCACCCTGACTGGTTCAGAACGTGGAGGTTTGGGAAGACTGGTTAATGAGGCTATGGTGAGGTTGTGGTCGGAGGATCCAACTGGTGGCGGTACTTCAGTTCTGTATTGATCTGGATTATTTGTCAGGAATAGATCCAAGTGACAGGCGTTATGGTCAGCATTATCGAGTATTCAAGTTGGTTGTTTTACCAGTTGCACGAGGTTAAACGATTCTCCAAACAGCTCGCATTCTAGACCAGTATCGCCAGTCCTGGCAGAATGCAATAACCATTTTACATTATGAATGTTAAAATCACCCAAAATGGTAATTTCACTGTGAAGGGTGAGGTAAGGTTAGCCAACTGTGTTGATATGGAGTCAAATATGTTGGGTTCTGTAGAAGCCCTGGGGGAGCAATAAACAATTTGGTAATATTTAGATAATTTAGCTTATATAGTGAATAATCAATATAAGCTGAAGTAAAGTTCAAAACAGTGTCAACTGCAAATTCAAAGTTGATATAACAACAGGTGTCACCCTTGTTATGCAAGTTTGTGAGGACTGGGTAAGCAGGAACAAAATGAAGATATTTCAGCAGAGGGAGAGATTTGGGGTTCTGTGAGGAACAGGGCTAGAGGGGATAATGACTGCAGAAAGAAGTGAATGGAATTCAGATTTGTACTTAGACCATGGACATTAGTGAAATATAAGGCTGAACTCTCACTTCTCGGCTGACAAGCGAGAATGGTGTGTGCAAGAGCCGCTGTCAGAGAATTCGCTTGATATTGACCAAGAGGACTCTGTGCTGCCAGCCTTACCCCGCCAGTGGTGGTAATTTGAGATATCACCGGATTTGCAGATATTAATGCAGCGGCCATAGCTAAGGAGGCATTACTAAGGAGGGATGGAAATAGGAGTGATATCTAATGTGCATGTAGATGGGGTGTAGACAGTAGAAGGTAGAGGTATTATGAGAGTGTGCTAGCCTACGCTCTTTGTTAATGGAATCAATGAAAATGTTCGGCAAAGGGAGATGGTCAGGAACAGGTCCTGAGGGCTGGTGAAATGGGAGCTCCCTGTCACCAGCTTGCCATCCATCTCGCGAGTACCTCTCTGATCGACTGGTGCTACAGTCTACTTCCTAGATTCCCTCTGAAACAGTAGAATAACCTATTCATTGAGAGGGAAAATCAACCTTTCTATCTATCTATCTATTGCCAGACGTCTTAATCCCGTAAGATGTGACCACAAACAAATCACCTTCATGTCGCCCTGTCCCCCACCCTTTCACTGCCCTGCTCCCAGCTCACACCCCCCTCTCTCATATACCTCTCCACTCCATCCCTCCATCTCATCCTTGGCTTCCACCTCCCTCTCCCCCCCCCTCCATCTCACTCACATACAGTCTCTTCATCAGTCTCTTGCTCTCCATCCTCTCCCTATGGCCAAAACCACCTCACTGTATTTCTCCTAACGCTTTCTATCACATCCACCAATGACACAAATAAAAACACACGTGAATTGCCACACACATAATTCCGCTGGCCACCTCAGTGTGCCACACATTCAGATAATGAATGAAAAACAGAAGCTGTTTGACATGACTGCCAACGTATTTGATGTGTCAGCGACCGCTTTTTAAGTCATGACCCAGAGGTTAAGGAATATTGCCTAACACATACCACACAAACCCATTGCTCCACTTCAGTCCCTTTCAGTTTAGTTTTACTCAGCACCATCACGTCATACTTTTTCTTTACGCTTTCAATTTGGTGACGTATTTCAATTAAATTCTTTTCTTCTCCAGAAAAATTATTTCCGGCTTAGGGAAACTCTGTGAACTGGAAAGTATAGCATTAGCCTTCATTATCAACTCCGCTAGTAAAGATCCCTTTCAAAGTTGAATGAATGAGTCTGGTAGTGACTCAATTAAATCAAACGTCATGGCACTGGAAAAGTTTAAAAAATTCACTTTTTCCACTCTCCTACATTTCCCACATACGTGTTTCATATTCCACACAGGCATTAGAGTCATCTTAGACCCTGGGCAGGCACTTAACCCTGGTTCAAGGTCTTCCAGACCATTCAGCGAAATTACTGGATGCAAGGGGAACTCCAGTCCGCGCCATCCTCTTCCTTCTGGCAGGCAGAGAACATGTGGCCACCATTGTTTTTAGTCAATGGCAGGCCCTGGTTATTAGGTTACCATCCAGTGTTGAAATGGTTTCCTAAAGTGAAATAAATAAATTGGTTTTCAGTGAGTGATAGTAGCTTCTTGATTACTTTGTATTTCCGAACCATACAGTAATGATAAATTGCAGTCCACCCACCTGAGTGATCCAGTAGCCATAGAAGAAGGAGCCAAGGACGATGCCTTGTGTCACCTCGTCCCAGTCCAGCTCTCCTTCCTAAATGCCACATAGACAAACATCTTAGTGAATAGAATAATATCTATATATCCATTTACCTTTAGAATTAACCAAAATTTATTTTTCCATGTTAACCCCGTCAATATGACCAAGTCTTATTTTGACTACGCTATCATACAACTTTATTTAACTTGAGGATGAATCTTTAGCAATGAAGGGGTTCATTCAGGCTTTATGCAACCACTCCAATTCCAGTGCTCCCCTTTATGATTAGTAAAATCATCTGTCAGTGTTTAGATTAAAGTATATATGACTCTGTCCGATGGAAAGGGTTAAATACTTATTGTTTACTGCAGCACGCGCTGATATTAAGAAAGTGACGTGAGGCATGAAACTGAATATTAGTTACCCTGACATAATGCATCCCAGTTTGCTATTTGATAAACAATACAGCACTTTCTGCAATTAGTATACTTTTAAATTTCATATGGTTCTCAAGTTTTCTACTAATACAGTTGTCTTTTAAGCTGTCTTTCTTAGCCCACTCAGTACGAAGATGTTGCTATTGCTTTTATATTGCTGTCTTCACACGCCTTTATTCAGCTTGCAAGGGTAGCTATGCGTGAAGAGGAACTCTGTCCAAAACTGAATAAAATAGTTTCAAAGGAAATAAGAAATAATAGAAAGATGCACTGAACTGAAAGTGACAATCAGCTGTGTACATATGCTCCACAAAATGGAGAATTAGTGACTGCTTGTAAAAAATAAATATACGTTTGGTGATACTGAAATTTTTCTCGGTAGCTCATAAATATTATGGACTTACATTCTTGTGACAATGGCATGCAAGTATTTATTACTAACATTCTTCAAAAAATAACAAGCATTTACTTGGACTTTGCAGTCAGGTGACATGTAAGCAAGTATTTACTTAGACTTTGCAGTCAGGTGACATGTGGTTGACATTAATCTAAGTCTGTTTTTTTCTCCATGAATACTCATAATTTGTAAAAAGAACTTATCTAATCTTCCTTAACGCAAAATCTTAAGAACCAAGTTTGGTAATGTCTGAGCCTTCATCAAGGTCTACACCGTTTTCTTGGGCATCTCTCACCATTCTCCCAACCTCAGAGTCAGCCAGCAGCGCCGGCGACAAGGTTATGGCATGTTCATCCTCTCCTGTCTCCTTGGTCGTGGTCAAGTCTTCAAGGAAGCTCGCGGCAGCTGAAAGGATGCAACAGATAGTACGTGCATGTGGCACTATAGCAAAATGTATTAGTCTTGTGCCAAGGTCTTCATTGTTTATTCTTACTAATTCCACATGGTAATATTTAACTCGAGAGACTTATCGAGCTCAGGGTTAGACATACCTTGCAACAGGCACCTGACTATGAGGGTCTATATAAAGCTAAATATCACCGTTTGATAGGAGCAGAAATAACAACAAAGATGTACTCAGCAAGACAGACATCGGGTATAGTCATTTTCATCTTTATTTTCTTGCCGCTAAACTGAACAACTCACTTCCCTGTATTAATGGCTGGAAAGTATTTTTTGGTATAAAAATATAATCATCGTCACACCATCTAGGTCGCAAGTAAAAAATAATTTCTGGCACTACCTCCTCAGTCTCATTTTAAACGGAGCTTCGGTGAATGCAAAAAATCCTAAAAACACACTGAACACTTAAAATATAGAAGTGTAATAATAAAACACTGTCGATTTTTTTTTAGCATATGGCGACTTCAGTGTGGTGGCGACTTTAATGTTACTTATATTAAAGTATTTCACCCTAATCCAAGCAAGTAAGAAAGCACCTTAGCTATCACAGAATCAGTACAAGAAGTTCTATTCACCGAGTGGAAATTTTAATATTCAAATATCCCAAAGAAATTCGGGCAATTAATGATGGCAACTAAATTTGAAGGGTTCGTTCTTCTGGTGCAGGTTTGGCAATCATAGTCCCAGTCATAGTCACAATCACTTCACGCATACCCAGTAGCCTACACAATTACGAAAAAAAAAAATGATAATGTTCAGTGCGGCCCAGGTCTTCTTCGATACCACACTGTTAAACCGCAACAAATACACAAGTCACCAGCACCACACAAGAACTTCTTATATTTTACATGTGTAAGCCCATGAGAAAAACGTAAAATATTCATAAAATCATAAAATCAAGCGTAATAATAAATCACAAAACTTGATAATCATAAATAATTGTTTATTAAGAAAAATAGACAATTTTAGGACAAAGCTTAGAAAATAAACAAGAACAAATATATAATCAATATATTTATATGAATATAATACCGATGTGTGTGTGTGTGTGTGTGTGTGTGTGTGTGTGTATAAACTTGATATTCATAAATAATCGCTTATTAACCCCTAAAGCGCGGGGTTGTTTTGGCACTCCTTGCGTGTCCTGCGGGGATATTCGCACTCCAACAGACTTTGTAAAAATATTTGCCAAAAATCAGTTATTAGTCCTAGAATATTATAATTACATATGCATATGGCACATACCTTTAGCTTTCTCCTGGGATGTTTGTTGAGTCTTCGTCGAGTACCTTAGGACTTGTGGAGACTTCTGAAGGTGGGTAACGAAGTCTTCACTTTACACTTCCCGACACCTCGTAATATGATTACCACAGCCTGATATTATCACTAGAAACACTATTCTATGATTTTCAAATAGTTTGGAATCCATACTCCAAAAAAAAAACACTGTGAAAGCAATGAAAATTAGGAGCGCATACCAGCTTCCCACTTGCGCTCGTTCGCCTCTGGTATTCTGTCATTTATTATTCATAAAAACACTCACACTTTATATTTCTATTATTATATAACAGTTATATATATCTGCAGTCTTTATCCATAAGTTTCCTTCAGTAGTAGTAGTTTATTGTCACTGTAGGCATTCGATTTCTCTTTCAGTAAAATACATAGCATTTGCTTTCTCGTCCTGTATACTAGCATTGAGAGCGAATCTGTCACTTTCACTTTCATAACTCATAGTATTCATACATGCTAGAGTGAAACTTTCACTTTCATTACTCCTAGTATATATACTCGTATTCTTATATTACTACTCATTTACATTTCTATTTACATTCTCTATTTTATTTACATTATTTACATTTCTATTTTATTTACACTGTGTTATGCACTGTCACTTGCAGTAACTTATAAAACTATTTTCCACTGTTCACTTATATTTACATTCATTGCTTTCACTTGCTGTTTACACATTATTTACATTTCCACTTGCACTGTTTTAGTCACCAGAAAGATCGTAGTCACTGTCCATCATTTTCATTGATAAATTAGCCAGTTCACGTTCCACAGCAGTCACTTAGCCCTTTACCCCTTTCCACACGAGGTTTAGTAGGGGTAGAGGTCACAGGACCCTTTGCATGGAACTAAAAAGCGGCAGAATTGGATAGGCACGAATCTGACATGGTTTCACCTTGAAAGACGACAGTAAACTGAATGTTGTGGTAGCCTAGGGGCAGTGAAAGGCTGCCAGTGTCAGCGTGCAGCAGCATCTGCTAATATATACGCTATGAAATGATTGGCAGGAAATGTAGACAATACATAATAAATTAGGTAGTTCCAGGTGAATGTAAATATCACTTAGGCTTGTCCCTTCCCTCCTTATATATTTTTTTATTAGGAGAATAGATTATACGGAATATTTCAAGGGGAAATAAACAGTGAAAATTAGCAAACGAGTGCACGTGAGGTGTTGTCAGGTGATAATTAGCCAATTCCAGGTGTATGGCACTATCACTTACCTTATTTCTTTTTTGTATATATTATTTGGTATAAGAATAGGGCATAGGGCTTATTTCAATGGATGAAATCAATGGAAAATTCTGGGGAAGGTTTGCTTAGCGCAGAGCGGCCGGGCAGGCAACAGGAGAGGGTAATGGAGGGGAGGTAGAGAGGGGAGTCGAGAACGGGGAGAAATATCTAAATTGTCAACAATGGATGGGGGTACAGATGAGATTAGGAGTGCTGACAAGTGTTGGACATTGGCAGTACTGATAGATGATACAAGCCACCACTTGAAAGCCTGGGCGAACTCAAAATAACACAGAATCACAAAAGTGACGCACCATGGTATGATCCCTTGCTCCCAAGTGTCACAAAGTGATGCTCCGCGGTTAAGGGGTTAAGAAAAATGGGCAATTCTGGTACAAAACTTGGAAAATAAACAAGAACAAATATATAATCAATATATTTATATGAATATAATACCAATAGGTGTGTGTGTGTGTGAGCATGGACGGCGTAAATGGCAGCTTGCCATCTACGCCGTCCATGCTCAAAACCTTCCAAAATACTTCCTGTCTACTTTGTCATATGCTTTTTCCAGATCCATAAATACCATAAACTCTTTATAGTCCTTCTCAGAAGCTTTCTCCACTATCTGTCTTACTGCAAATATTTCATCCACACATTCTCTGCCAGGTTGTGTTAGGAAGATTACTGCCACCGTATTCCCTGCGTGTCGTAAAAGGCGACTAAAAGGGGCGGGATGAGGGGACTAAGGACCCCCTCCTCTGTTTTTTAGTTCCTGAAGAGACAGGCCAGAGAAAGGGATGGGGGATTGAGTTATCCCCGTACCCTGAAGAATGGGTCCATGATTTTGCGTGGATGTAGTACGATTGAGGCTAAAAGGGAGGAGATTGGGATAATGTTTGTGAGAAGAAAGTTGGATGTTTTAGCCTTGAGTGAAACAAACTTGAAAGAGAAGGGTGAGTCTAAGTTTGAAAGTGTGAATGGAAGACTGTCAGTGTTCATAAAGGGAGAGCAAGAGAAGGTGTGGCCTTGTTAGTGAGTCCGGAAGTACAGCAGTGTGTGATTGAATGGAAGGAGGTGTCATCGAGACTGATGTGGGTGAAAGCGAAATCTGAACGGGAGTTGTGGGTATTTTTGAGTGCATATGGGCCTGGTAGTGAAAGGGATGAAGAAGAGAGGGAGTCTTTCTGTAATGATGTCGATGAGTGTCTGCTGAGTTTTGGAGGGAATGTGAATGTGGTAATGATGGGAGATCTGAATGCTAGAGTGGGAAATGTAGCAGTTGAATGTGTAGTTGGTATGCATGGTGTGCCCGGAAGAAATGAAAATGGGGAACGAATGACAGGATTGTACTTAGAGCGAGAGATGATGATTGAAAATACCTTGTTTGAGAAGAAAGATATAAGTTTACGTTGGTGAGACAGGAGGGTGGAAGGATTGTTGATAGAGCATTGATGGACTATGTGGTTGTGTCCAGCAATGTAATAGGAAGATTGTTGGATGTGAGAGTTCTGAGAGGGGAGGGTGGAGGTATGTCTGGCCACTACCTGGTGGAGGGAAAGTTAGGAGTAGGTAAGAGATCGGTGAGAGCTAGGAGAGTTAGGTGTGCCAGGAAGGTTTTGAAAGTGAGTGATTTGGATAAAAGAGAGAAAATGATATAGTATCAGGAGAAATTGAAAGATGAATGGAACGCAGTGAAAGATCAGGAAAATGGCAGCGTGGAGGAGGAATGGCAATTGTTTAAGAGTGCCGTGGTGGGGCATGCGGAAGAGGTGTGTGGTGTGAGATGAGTGGGTGGTGGTGTATGGAAAGGAAGTGAATGATGGTGTGAGGAAGTAAGTATGGCTGTGGCTGAGAAGAGACGTGCATATGAAGTGTGGCTGCAAAGGAAGGATGAGGTGTCATATGAGAGGTATAAGGAAAAGAGGAATAGGGCGAGAAGGGCAGTGTGTGATGCTAAAGTGGCAGCAGATGAGAGGTGGGGTAGGCAGTTGACTGAGAATTATCAAAATAATAAGAAAATATTTTGAAAGGACGTGAAAAGGGTGCGAAAAGATGGATGCACTAAGGAAGAGATAGGCAGAGTATTTTGAAAGATTGTTAAATGTACAGAAGGAAAGTGAGGCTGAGATTGTGGCGGATGGAAGGGTGAAAGGAATAAATGTGCTGGGAGAGTCGAATGATTCATTGAACACTAAGGAGGAAGTGCAGGAGGCAGTAAAGGAGATGAAAACGGGAAAGCTGCAGGTATGGATGGGTGTGCTGTGGAATGCCTGAAAGGTGGTGGATTGACTATTGTTGACTGGTTAGTGAGATTGTTGAATGTGTGCTTTGTGCAAGGTATGGTGCCAATTGACTGGGCAAGTGCTTGTGTGGTCCCGCTGTATAAAGGTAAGGGTGATAAGAATGAATGTACTGTACTAGCTTTAAGAGTATAAGTCTGTTGAGCATTGTAGGTAAAGTGTATGGCAGAGTGTTAAGTAAGAGAGTTACAGAGGGAGTGATTGGTGATTAGCGGTGTGCCTTTAGGAGAGGGAGGGGATGCGTGGATCAGGTGTTTGCTGTGAGACAGGTGTGTGAAAAATATTTCACGAAAGGTAAGGATGTGTTTTGGGTGTTCACGGATTTAGAGAATGCGTATGATAGAACTGATAGGGAGGCTTTGTGGACTGTTTTAAGATTATATGGACTTGATGGGAGGTTCCTAAAAGAAGTGAAAAGTTATGTAAATAGCAGAGCATGTGTAACAGTGGGAAATACTGTCAGTGACTGGTTTCCCGTAAGAGTGGGGCTGCGGAAGGGATGTGTGATGTCGCTTCGGTTGCTTAATATCTATATAGATGGTGGTGTAAGGGAGGTGAATGCAAGAGTGTTAGGTGGAGGTCTGAGTCTGGTGAATGTTGATGGTAGAGAGTGGAATCTGAAGCAGCTGCTGTTTGTGGATGATACTGCATTGGTGGCTGATTCAGAAAAGCGATTGAGACAGTTGGTAGAGGAGTTTGGAAGGGTGTGAGAAAGGAGGAAATGGAAAGTAAATGAGAAAAAGAGTAGTGATGAAGTGTACGAGGTTGGTAGATGGTAGGAGGATGAATATAGTTCTGAATGGTGAGTTGCTTGAGGAGGTAGAGTGTTTTAAGTATTTAAGGTCACATGTTGCTGTGGATGGAAGAACAGATGCAGAAGTGAAGTGTAGAATGAATGAAGTAGGAATGGTGCTGCGAGGAATGAAAAAAGTGCTTAGATGTCGTTCGCTTTGAACGGATGTAAAGAGAAGGCTGTATTAGGGTGTTGTGGTACCGACTGAGTTATATTGGAC
The DNA here is from genome assembly GCF_032717465.1 of Coenobita brevimanus. Classification (NCBI taxonomy): domain Eukaryota; kingdom Metazoa; phylum Arthropoda; class Malacostraca; order Decapoda; family Coenobitidae; genus Coenobita; species Coenobita brevimanus. The sequence goes on along the minus strand of NC_137052.1, from coordinate 14,170,086 downwards.
TGAAACATGGAATATGGGTGTAGCAGAGAGGTAAAGTTTGAATGTAATGGAGATGAGGTGTCTGGGGAGTATGTGTGGAGTGACGAGTATGGATCGAGTGAGAAATGATGAAGTGCGAAGGAGAACTGGGGTTGTTCCGGAGATGGCTGATCAAATTGAGCATAGGGTGCTGAGATGGTTTGTGCATATGGAGAAAATGGATAATGAGCGATTGGTGAAGAAGATAACTAGATCCGATGTGAGAGGTGTAAGGCTGAGAGGAAGACCACGAATAAGATGGATGGACAGTGTGAAGAAAGCGTTGGATGTGAGAGGGAATGTATACTCAGCAAGGAGTGGCTGTGCGTGACAGAAATGAATGAAGAGAAATTGTGAATGAATAAATGATGATGCAGCCCTGAGGGGATATTCTCCTGCTTTTGTCTGATCAGGTTAGGTGCGGGTAAGGGGATGGGTCTATTATGATGTGACAGGGGTAAACCAGCCCTGCTGTCGGGCCCTGCTGCGGATGTCACTGATTGCACAGCGCAGTTGACCCTCGTGCGGTGTGGTGCGGTGAGGATCTGTCCCTTATCCCTTTTGGGGCTAAGATGTGAATGAATGTGATTGAGTGGATGAGTAAATTGGGAGTGTGTCGTCCTGCCTCGGCTAGGATACCTCCCTTTCCTTAGGGAAGCAGCCCAGGTATATAGTCAGATAGATTCTCTGCCATTCCTAAAGCCACCCTGTTCATCACTCAGTAGGACTTCTCATGTCTCTCGTACTTTCTCTGTGATAATTCTTCCATATACCTACCCTACCACACTCAATAAATATATGCCACGATAATTCTTGCACACACTTCACTCACCTTTATTTTTTTCAGCGGTACGATCACAGACTTTTTCCACTCTGCTGGCAGTTTTTCACTCATCCATGCCTTGTACATATCTCCAACACATCTCCAACATGTATTTACTCCATTACATATATTATACATACAATATGTCACAACAGTGTGTTATGTTTCTACAATATTATTGTGTATCTACAATATTGTGATGAATACAAGTATTAGTAGCTTATAACAGAATATGTAATTTGTTACTACATGCTGTCATGGGTACACCAGCTAGGCGTGATTGAGCAATGTCAGGACATTATAATATCATAATATACTACGTAGTAGCTAGTAACGTATATATGTAATATGCAGGTCAGAAGAAAGTCTTGCCTAAGCGAGAGGGCTAGAGGAAACAACGTTTGTGCATTCTTAGTCAACAATTTCACACACAGCACAATGATGCCTGATGGGAAACTTCCACAGGCTTGGAAAGTTCCATACACCCGTGCCGTTACACGTGACACAACCAGTCATATACAGGGGATATGGGAGAGGCCGGGATGAAGGGGTTAGGAGAGTGAAGAGGCAAAGAGGGAGAGGCAGGAAGGAGTGTGCAGGGTTAACAAGCACAAAACCGCTCTCACCTCAGTACTGCTCTTGTGAGACACTCCTTTTGAAGAAATAAACTTCAGTCAAACCCCAGACGCATTTTTATCTTTCTTCTGCCCTCGACGATAAGTACAACGAACGTTCTCTCCTTCTTAAAAACCCTACAATTAAACACTTATGGAAAAGCTCAGCAAGTACTACGATACAAGGTTAGTGATGGCATAATCAAGCCTAAACCATCCATGTTCAATGCGGGCCAGGAAAAGAAGCTTATATTAATGCCTATTGATTGGCTGTAGCTGTTTTGCCAGATAAACAAGTTATGTTAGTTGGCAGTTTACCCCTAGAACGCGACTCTCAACATGATGTAGCTTCCAGGATCCCAAATGTTTTGTTGGGTGAACAGGAACAAAGGAAACAAGCCATCCAGATTGTGATTTAATGTGTCTGTATATGGTGTTGGTGACTATGGTGATGGTATGTTTAGGCTATAAAAATATAACCCCCCCCTGGGGCTAGGGGGGTTTTCAAGAATACTCCCCCAGTATCCCTGCTTGTCCTATGAGGCGACTAAAAGGGTTGGCGGAGGGTTAGTGCCCCTCCCCGGAAAACAGCTAACTAAAAAGATGAACAAGAAGCCTCGGACAAGGACTGACCAAAAGATGACGACCAAGGACCGGACAAAGGACATGGTACGGATCGCGACGTGGAATGTAAGGGGTGTGAATGATGAGGTGAAAGAGAGAGAGATTGTCAAGGTGCTTGAGGGTGCAAAAGTGGATGTATGTGGAGTAACTGAAACTAAATGGAGAGGTGAGAATGAGAGTATGGATGGGGTATATGTGCAGGAGTTGGTAAGAATGATAGGGCAAAAGAAGGAATGTGTATTGTTGTTAGTAAAAGATGGAAGAAGAACATAAGAGAGTATGGATCAGTCGGCTCAAGGATTGTGTGGGTAAGATTGAAAGTTGAAATACAAATGTGGGCGATTGTGTGCATGTATGTGTCAACGCAAGATCGTGCAAGCAGAGTGAGAGAAGAGTTCTGGACAAATGTGGAAGTGTGCATGGTAAAGTTTGGAAGGAATAAGAGAGTATTTTTGATTGGTGATATGAATGGTATAATAGGGAATGTAAAGGTGGATGGAATAGTTGGTGAATGGGGTGTGCCTGCTGAGATAGATGAGAATGGCACTGCGTTAGTGGACATTTGTGCTGGGAGGGAGTTGGTGATAGCCAATACCCTCTTCAGGCACAAAATGAACCACAGGTTTACATGACGAGTGACGAGAAGGGTGGGTGGTGAACTGATTGAAAGGAAGGCAATGATTGATTATGTGTGTGTGGATGAAACGATGTGAAGATGCGTAATGGATGCAAGAGCTAATAGAGGTTGGGGGAGTGGACTTTCTGACCACTACTTGGTGATGGCCAGAATCAAGATCCAAGTAAGAAGGAGAAATAGAAGAAGGGAAGGATGGGAGGAAGGAGTAGTTGCAAGGAGGGTCGACAGGTTACAAGAGGATGAGAAAAAAGGCAGAATATAAGAGGGAAATGGAGGAACGATTGGGTAAATATGAATCGGAGCAGATGGGGGACGTGGAAGGTGTGTGCAAGATATTCACAGATGAAATATGTGCAGCATGTGATGTGGTGTGTGGAAGGAAGAGAAGACGGAAGGGGGTGCAAGGAACAGCATGGTAGAATGAAGAGGTGAGACAGGCTGTGGCAAAAAAGAAGAAAGCATACAATGAATGGATGAGACAAAGGGGCGTGGAAGAAGTTGAGAGGCGGAAGAGAGAGTTATATGTAGAAAGGAAGAGAGAGGTGAAAATATTAGTAAGAGAGAGTAAGAAGAGAGTGGAAGAGGAATTTGGGAGGAATTTGAGTGTAAAGTGGAGGGACTGTAAGAAAATGTTCTGGAAAGAGATGAAGAGAGAAGAGAGGGTGGTAGTGAAGTTAGTAGGGGAGTGAAAGATACCAATGGTAGATTACTAGTGGAGAAGAGTGAAAACGTAAGCAGATAGAGAGAACAATTTAAGGAATAGTTGAACATAAAGAATGGAAGTAATGCGAGTATAAGTGGCTGGGGAATGGCTGGGAGAAGGAGGGATGTGAGATGACAGGAAGAAATCAGTAGGACAGAAGTTGTGGAAGCAATGAAGAAAGTCAAATTGGGGAAAGCCCCAGGAATTGATGGAGTGTGTGGTGAAATGCTGAAGCATGGGGGAGAGATAGCAGTAGAATGGATGTGGAAGATGTGCAGATTGGCCTGCGAGGAAGGTAGAGTCCCGGATAATTGAAAGTCAGGTATAATTATTTCCTTGTACAAAGGAAAGGGGGAAAACGAAGTGTGTGGTGATCATAGGGGGATTTGTCTTCTTAGTGTACCAAAAAAAGTGTATGGTAGGATACTTATTGACAGAGTTAGGGAAATAACAGAGGAATTAGTTGGAGAAGAACAGAGAGGCTTTAGGAAGGGAAGAGGCTGAGTAAATCAAATATTCATTCTTAGATCTTTAGTGTAAAAGTTTCTAGAGAAGGGAGAGAAGTTGTATGTGGCCTTCATGGATTTGGAGAAAGCATGTGACAGGGTGGATAGACAAGGATTGTGGAAAGTATTAAGAATATATGGAGTAGATGGGAAATTGTTGAATGCTGTGAAGAGTATGTATGATGGTTCTAAGGCTGCACTGCGTGTGGATGGTGAACTGAGTGAATTTTTCTCTTTGAATGTTGGGTTGAAACAGGGATGTGTAATGTCTCCATGGTTATTCAATCTGTACATGGATGGGGTAATAAAAAAGATACAAGGGAGGGTAGTGGATGTTGGAGTGGCCCTAGTGAGAAAGGGTAGTGTCTGGAAACTCCCTGTACTGTTGTTTGCAGATGATACTGTGTTGTTTAGTGAAGACGAAGGAGAGCTGCAGGGCTTGGTGGATGAGTATGGGAGAGTGTGTAAGAAACGGAATCTAAAGGTGAATGAAGGGAAGAGTAAAGTGATGGTCTTTGAGAGAGGTGAAGTCAGTCAATGTACAGTGAGGTTGGATGGTGAGGAAATGGAAAATGTGAGTACGTTTAAGTACTTGGAGAGTGTGATGAGTAAGGATGGAAGTTTGGAGGGTGAAGTGCTTGAAAAGGTACAACAAGGAAGAAAGGTTGCTGGTTCCTTGAAAACAGTGATAAAAAACAGGGAAGTGAGCATGAGAGTGAAAAAGTTACTACATGACAGTATTGTGATAACAACTCTAACGTATGGAAGTGAAGTTTGGACGTTGTTGGAAGGACACACGTCAAGAGTGAGAGCAGTGGAAATAAGTTATTTAAGAGGAGCTTGTGGAGTCACATGGAGAGACAGGCTGACAAATGAGGATATAAAGGAGCGTTGTGGTGTGGACGTGGATGTGACAGGAAGCATTAGGAGGAACACACTGAGGTGGTTTGGCCATGTGGAGAGGATGGAGGGTGAGAGACTGACGAGAAGAGTGTATGTGAATGAGGTGGAGGGGGGAGAGGGAGGGGGAGGCCGAGGATGAGATGGAGGGATGGAGTGGAGAGATATATGAGAGAGGGGTGTGTGAGTTGCGAGCAGGGCAGTGAAATGGCGGGGGACAGGGCGACGTGGAGGCGATTTGTTTGTGGCCACTCTGTACGGGATTGAGGCTTCTGGCAACAGATAGATAGATAGATAGATAGATATACAAGAATATAAAGGTATAGGTGATATGTGTATATGCATGTGGTGCAATAATGCGTGATGGAAGAGATTGTACAGTCGCATACATGTTTCTGTTTGTATGTATGTATGTACTCAACGTCGTCCAACGAAGGACGGTGGTAGAGGTGGTATTTGTCTTATGCTTAAGTGATTACAAAAGCTTGGTGACAGAGTTTGTGTGTCTGGGTTTTTATGTGGCACGCTGAAGGGTGGTGGTACACGTGGTATATGCATCTGTATATGTATATGTATCTGGCGTACTAAAGGGTAGTGGTACAGGAGGTATATGTATCTGTAAATGTATCTTGTGTAATATAGGATGGTGGTACAGGTGGTAGATATGTTTACATATGTATGTGTTGTACTGAAGGGTGGTGGTAGCGATGGTGCATATGTCTACATATGTATGCGGTGTACTGATGAGTGGTGGTAGAAGCAGTATTTATGTCTAGGTTTGTACAGTATGTGGTGTACTGAAGGCTTGGAGTAAAGGTAGGATATGTCATGGCATATACTGTATTGATCGGAGGTGGTAGAGGTGGTACATATTATGGTGGAGTGAAAAATTGGAAGATTGAATTAGGACATGTAATACCCCCTAAAAGTTGTCATTTGTCCAGCATATCTTGCATGTAAAATTTTGCATTCTAAAACCAACATTTTCTGCCTTCAACCAATATAGCTAATTTTATATACCGGGATATGTTTAGTCATATCAAATAATTTAGAGGACAAGGGCAAATAAGGTTTCAGATACATGCTTCTCAAGGTTTTTTTGAATACCTGAGTGTATATATTATATAAAGCATATAATACTTCTAGTTTGTTATGCCAACTATGTTGTGTTGCATTTCTTATGCAGTTTGAGAGTTCAAGCATGTTGACATGATGGCCGAGTGTCATGCGAGAAAACCTCCGGCATGCCAAATTTTCGATCATCCTCATAGAATGAACTTTCACAGGTTGCCAACCGCTGAAAACATGCTTATGAACTATCAGTGGGTCAGACTCGATTTGAAGAGTAATTCGAAAAAAGAACCAACTATTGCAGACGTGTCTGATGTCCTGGCTGTCAAAATTAAAGAAATTTGGACCCGAGCATTAATACCTACGGTGACATCAACCACATTATACAGCTGATACAAAATCACCACGATATATATCTTAAACTTGTGAGATACCCAATGTCGAAAAAAAATAAACAGTATGAACAGAAAGTCACCAAATTCAAAGAGCAAACCAGGAAGATTTTCGACAAAGCAGCATGCAAATGTGCTAACAATTCATCATGTTCATGTGCAAAGTCTTGCAAGGTTCCAGTTCCTGAACTATCTTTTCTTCAAGATCAACAAACCACACGCAAAATGATGATAGGGCCACTTGACAGCATAGTTACAGTGAGATTACAGGCACGTCTGAGAAGAAAGTCGAAGGAACAAGACAGGCTAGCCCAGTATCACCGTGAACCTAGTGCCACTTTATCATCAAAGAAAATGAAAACAGCTTTAGCAGTTCTGCAGGAGATGAACCTGGTGAAAGCAAAGATAGTGACACTGAAATATTATCTGCTACTGTTGCATGTACTGTACTTCGCAAGCATTGCACTTTTCTACTGCTGCACATACTTCTCAAGCAGCATCACAGCAGAGACATCGGCTAGAGAATACTCCGAGGGCTTAGGAGCAACATGCAGTTTCAGATAGAGCAGTGGCTGAGATTGCATCTGCAGTATTCGAAGACCATGGCATAATAACATCTGAGGATTGCAGTGATGTCATCAACTGAAGCAAACTTAGAGGAGAACGACAGAAGTATCGTGAAACCATCCGTGCTGAAGCAGTAAGTCTTACTGCTGAAATAGAGGGCCTATATTTTCATGACAGAGAGGGTAAAACACTGACTCTCGAAATAGTTGATGGCACAGCTCACTGGAAAGTGACTGTAGAGGAACATATATCACTGGTACAGGAGCCTGGCTCCAACTATCTCAGTCACATTAAAACTGAAAGTGGCAGTTCTGCAAGCATAAAGCTGGCCATCATCCATTTTCTTGGTGAAAATAGCATAGACGTTCAGAAGCTGGTGACAATTGGGTGGGATGGCATTTCAGTGACCACAGGGAAGAAGAATAGTGTTATAAGACTCTTTGAAGAACATGTCAAACGTCCTCTGCAGTGGTTTGTTTGCCTTCTCCATCCAAATGAACTTCCTTTATGTCATTTGTTCGAACAGCTGCATGGTTGCACGACAGGACCAAGAAGTTTCTCAGGGCAAATCGGTTCTTTACTGGCAAATTATGAGGAAATGTCAACTGTTGCTTTTGAGCCAATAACATGTGAATATCAAGATGTCAACGTTGAAGATTTGAGTTCGGATCAGCAGTATTTACTGGATATCTGTCAAGTAGTAATCATCGGCAACTGCTCTGTCTCTTTGTCACACTGTCGGCCAGGAAAACTCGTTTTGTCCTGCAGGGTCACATTGGCCAATCGAGGTCTGTGTTTGTGTGTTGCGACAGAAAGACTTAGTGATTATCTCAAAACAATTGCTGAATTCATTCTGAAGGTTTATGCTCCAGTCTGGTTCACAATCAAGTCCAAACCTGCATTCAAGGATGGCTCTAAGCACATTTGGATGCAGATTAAGAGGTCACGCTACCTGTTGCAAGATCTGAAAGCTGTAGTTGATCCAGTGATTCAGCAAAATGGCTACTATGGCCACCCTGAGAACATTTTACTGACCATGGCAACCGACAAGCGACAACATATCAGGGAGCTGGGTGTTCAACGAATCATGTGAGCTTGAGCCTCCAAGATACGTCAAGGTGGTATCAGATGTTTTCGAGTATCATCTCTCAATCTCAGTGCTGAGGTGTACAATGATTTGATTGACTGGCAGAAGGGTGTCCTGACTGAGCCTCCAGTCACAAAATCAATCTCCAATGCTGACCTGGAAAGTGTGGTTTGCAACAAAACATCTCTTGCCACTGAAATTCCACGTTTTCCATGTCATATACAAGCAGTGGAAATGTGTGTAAAGGCAGTCACAGGGGCATGAATAGCTGTTGTTGGACAAGAAGCACGTGATGGCTTATTCGCGCAAAAATATATGTTCGAGCTATCATGCCAACATTTAACATCGAGTGAATATCGCACCATACAGTAACTTTTTAGACTTGTTGTAAATGTTGTATTTGCTAGCTTAAGCTGCACATATTGGGTCATATGCAGATGTACAGTTGCGGACATATTAAACAGAAACACTCTGTACACCAGCGAGGTGGTGTGATGCTCTCCACATCTGGTAACACTGACAAGTATGGAACTTCACCAGGTTTCGTTTGATCTCTAGGACGAACCGAATGCAGTGATCATTGCCGCTGTGTGCAGTTATTGGTGCTAATGTAATATTTAAGCAATGTTCTGCCAGAAAATATACTGACAATAGCATGTCATGATTATTTTAAGTTTTTAAAATGTCTCACAATACTCCCTCTGTATAATGCCAGTTAGTATGAATGACACGGATTTCCTGAATGGTTTAATATCGAGTCATGAACCATGAAACAACAATTTATCATGTAACTCATAGTTGTCGGCTTCCCACAGCTATCAGTGAACAGTAAATTATCGTCACGCCGAATGTAGGACGTTTCAGCCACGGACATTTGGGCCATGGGCCACCAACCTAGGACGTTTTGAAGTGTGAAGTGTTGTGAACCATATCTAACCTCACCTATGTCCAAAACGTCCTAGGGTGGTGGCCCATGGTTCAAATGTCCGAGGCCAAAACATCCAAGCACGCGTGACGCCCATCATCCCTACCATGAACCTGATATCGGTAGGCCTCTGAAATCTAAGCAAGTTTACTACATACAGGAGGTGTCGCCACAGTAGGTGGCGCCACAGGAGGCCACAGGGTGGGGATGGGGAACCTGGGAAACAGGGGAGGTGGGTGAGGAAGGGGACAATTGTGGTTGAACTGAGGCCTAGAGGAGAGGGGTGATGGGGTAGAGAACGGTGGACGTTGGTAGACGAAAGGGGCTACAGTGGGAGAGATAAATTACAAGGTGATGACACGGCCAACTCGTTGTTTTATGGACACTATGGAATTTTACAGTCAGAATATGAAATGATATGTTCACGTTACCACATGCTGTACTTGACCATCATGACACAAATTCCACTGGGTGGCTTAGTAGACTTGTATTATGAGTATACTGACTATTTGTTAATGTGCAGATATATGACACATCCCTACATTTTGTCAGATGTTACAGCTGTCGTCACAGTGATTGGGAATTTCTCTTGTAGCCAAAAGCTCCGCCCACACGAGCGGGCAGTGACTGGCAGGCTGTGTCTCCACCGGGCATAGTCTGTCGGGCACAATTGTGATGATGTCTGTGAGGATATAGGTGGTCTCTGAGTTGGCAGTCAGTAGCGTTTGAGTGCGGTATGACAATGGCCAACACAGTTCGTACAAGAAAAATAGTGCTGTATAGTGCAATAGTCGCTGGACTAGTGAAGAATGAAAAGAAACCAGAAAGTGAAAAAAACGGGCAGTGTCTTGCGATTTCACTCAACAATGGGCACAGACTGTCCGTTGGTTTGCCCGTCGAACTTGCCACAAATTGTCTGATGACGGACTTCTCTCTCGCGCCCCCCAGTCACTGTCGGCTAGTGAAGATGTGTGTGTGTGTGTGTGTGTGTGTGTGTGTGTGTGTGTGTGTGTGTGTACTTATATCAGGGGTGACAGAGTGCTATACAAGTCCGAAGTTTATGGGGAAGCATGCCTACAGTTGCCATCATCTGCTGTTGCATGCACGCTGTATTGCCTCGTTTCCATAAACATTGATGTATTTTATGTGAGGCATTTCGACTAACTACATTTCAACATTATTGAGGTTCCAGGCAATGCTCGTCAGTATGAGCCCTTCACCTGAAACAGTCTGACATGGACGCCTATATCATAAATAAAAACTGACTTAACACTAATACTAGCAGCGTGTGAGGCGGTTTGTGGAGTGAGGAGGAGGTGCAAGGGTGTGCAAGGGACAGCATGGTGGAATGATGAGGTGAAACGAGCTGTGGAACAAAAGAAGAAGGCATATGGTGAATGGTTGGCGAGTAGAGGTAGGGGAGAAGATGAGAGAGAGAAGAGAGAGGTATATGTGAGCAGGAGAAGGGAGGTTAAGAGACTGGTGAAGGAGAGTAAGAAGAAAGTGGATGAAGAGTTTGGGAGGAATCTGGGTGTGAAATGGAGGGAGAGTAAGAAATTGTTTTGGAAGGAGGTAAAGAAAGTAAGGCAGTGTGAAAGGGGAAATAGTAGGGGAGTGAAAGATAGGAATAATAGATTGTTGGTGGAGAAGAGAGAGAAATTGAGGAGATGGAAGGAGCACTTTGAGGATTTGTTGAATGTAGAGAGTGAGAGCAGTGTGAGTATAAGTGGTTGGGGAATGGCTGGGAGAAGAAGAGATGAGAGGAGGGAGGAAGAGATCAGTAGGTCGGAAGTAGTGGAAGCGATGAAGAAGATTAAGCTGGGAAAGGCTCCAGGAATTGATGGAGTGTGTGGTGAAATGCTTAGGTATGGGGGTGAGATTGTTGTGGAGTGGATATGGAAGTTGTGTAGATTGGCTTGGGAAGAGGGAAGGGTTCCAGAGGACTGGAAATCAGGTATAATTGTTCCTCTGTACAAAGGAAAAGGGGAGAGAGAAGTATGTGGTAACCATAGGGGTATTTGCCTTCTTAGTGTGACTGGTAAAATATATGGTAGAATACTCATTGATAGGGTTAGGCATATGACAGAGGAGCTAGTTGGAGAAGAACAAGGGGGATTTAGGAAGGGAAAAGGGTGTGTAGATCAGATATTTGTTCTAAGATGTTTAGTGGAGAAGTATCTAGAGAAGGGAAGGAAAGTGTATGCTGCCTTCATGGACTTGGAGAAAGCTTATGACAGAATAGATAGGCAAGGTATGTGGAAGGTATTAAGAATATATGGAGTGGAGGGGAAATTGTTGAGTGCTGTGAAGAGTATGTACGAGGGAGGTAGGGCTACGGTGCGAGTGGATGGTGAGCTGAGTGAGTTCTTTGATCTCAATGTGGGACTGAAACAGGGGTGTGTGATGTCTCCATGGCTGTTTAATATATATATGGATGGGGTTGTAAAGGAGGTGCAAGGTAGTGCAGTGGATGTGGGGGTGGCCCTAATGAATGAGGGTGAGATTTGGAAGCTTCCGGTGTTGCTGTTTGCTGATGATACAGTATTGTTGAGTGAAGATGAATGGGAGTTGCAAGGTTTGGTGAATGAATTTGGGACAGTGTGTAGGAGGAGGAAGCTGAAAGTTAATGTAAACAAAAGTAAAGTTATGGTGTTTTAGAGGAATGAAGTCACAGAGTGTGCAGTGAGGTTGGAAGGTGAGGATATGGAGAATGTGAGTGCATTCAAGTACTTGGGTAGTGTGATGAGTAAGGATGGAACTTTGGGGGATGAAGTACGTGAAAGGGTACAGCAGGGAAGAAAGGTTGTTGGTATACTGAAAGCAGTGATGAGAAATAGGAAGGTGAGTATGGAAGTTAAGAAGTCACTGCATGATGGTATTGTGATCCTTACCCTGACGTATGGAAGCGAGGCTTGGACCTTGCAAGAGGGGAACAAGTCAAGAGTGAGAGCAGTGGAAATGAGTTACTTGAGAGGAGCATGTGGAGTGACGTGGAGGGACAGGTTGACGAATGATGAAGTGAAGGAACGTTGTGGGGTAGATGTGGATGTGGTTGAAAAGATTAGGAGAAATACACTGAGGTGGTTTGGACATGTGGAGAGAATGGAGAATGAAAGACTGACTAAGAGGGTGTATGTAGGTGAGGTGGAGGGAAGGAGAGGGAGGGGTAGACCGAGGATGAGGTGGAGGGAGGGAGAGGGAGGGGTAGACCGAGGATGAGGTGGAGGGATGGAGTTGAGAGGTATATGAGGGAGGGGGGGTGAGTTGGGGGGAGGGGAGTCAAATGGTGGGTGACAGAGTGACTTGGAGGCGTTTTGTCTGCGGCCACCCTTTGCGGGATTAGGGCGTCGGGCTATTGATAGATAGATAGATAGATTTTTATCTTGTCAATTTCATAGAGTGAGAATGCTACATGGTTGTTTAGCATAACAAAACACACTAAAGGTAATGTGTCCGCTAGCATTTAATGCAAATGATTTCTGTAACATTAGTGGTAGGTGGTTGCGCTCACCACCCACTCACTCGATGTAGTGCTGCTTTGGGTGTCTGCCCTTTCTTCTCGTCCTTTATTCCTCTTCTGCCTTTCTCTTCTTCATTCCTTCTTCTTCCTTTTGTCTAAAGGTGACTTTACACTCCCTCCTCTGTCTTTCCTTCATTCTTTCCTCTTCCTTCTGCCTGTGGATGACTCTACACTGAGTGACAAGCTGTACACCAGGAAACCATATACTACACTGGGTGTTAACCATATAATCAAATTATGGTGCCTGGTGGTTTAATGAGTAATTAATGAGCTCCAATTGGATTGAGTCAGTGCAGGTTTATATCAGTGGGTGGCTGGTGTTTATTGACCACGTAATGCATCTCAGGGATGACTGTGGCTGGTCACTCCTAAATGTCAGGACAAAATTGCCTAGTCCTGGGCTCCAACGTTCCTCATGGGGCAACATGAGACTGGATGATGGATAGATGGATGGATGCATTTCTGTAACTAATTGCATAGTTGATACAATAAAAACGTGCTCAGACTGGATAACTGCAGACATTACAACCTTGTTCCACCATTATTAGCTCGAGTACTTGTGAATGAATGCTTGGTTCATACGACAGTTGCACATTATGAATCTAAATATAACTAATGATCACTGACAAAGTGTAAAATCAAGAGCCAAAAACGGAAGAGCTTACTGAAAATTGAAACATAAACCTCGGTTAACCCGCGGTGTCCCGTCGACGTTCTTTAACGTCCACACGTTTTGTCACTGCCAATCCCGTCGACGTACATAAACGCGAAAAAATTGCAAGGTCCCTAATTTGCACAATTTTCAATTTTCGCGAGCCATTTTTGGTACGTATACACGTGACACCTTCCTCAACATGATGCCAGGCAGGGACAATGCCTTTACCCAGCATGACCTCCTCCCCCCCCGTGCATACCATTGTCTCAGCAATTCACCTGTTATCAGTGACCTGGCCAGTATAGCCATGTCATGCCACGGTACGAAATTCAGGGCCAGAGTGATTCCCCAATCAATGACAATGTGGAGGACAAACTTTACATAGAATTAGAGGAAGAAACAGTTAGAAATGATGATCAGGTAATGTGGCAAAAAAAGGTCAGGTATTAGTGAGTAAAACAATGCTTATAATGCCTATATTACTGCTTGAAAACCAATATACTCTTGTACTACATATAAATTCGTACCAAGTAAATAAATAAATACCGTTTATGAGTGGTGTGAAATAGTTATCCTCCCATAGAACTCGTTTTCTTTGGTGCCAGCCTGATAGAAAGCCCAGTAAGGTAAGGAGGTACTCCTACCTGTAATGAATATTTTAAACCTCAGGTGAGCGATTTCTCTATGAATTTTCGATGTTTCTCACCAAAAGCGAAAGTTTGAGCCAAAAAAAAAAAAATCCTAAAATGGTCGGGATTGGGGGGAGTCAGTGGTGGAAAAGTGGTCGGGATGGGGCGGGTTAAGTAAGTCCACCCTTATTATACACCGGTGCCATAAAGATATTAATGAGAACCATAGGGACCATCATTACTGTCAGACTGTTCATATTTATTGGTAATAAAGAAAAAATCTACATAAGCCTATCCCCATTGTGTCTGCAATAGCAGTCGCCATCCATGATGATACTTAGTAAAGTCCCATCTACACTAGCTGACAGTGACTGGGGGGCACGAAAAGTCCGTCATCGGACAATTTGTGGCAAGTTCGACGGGCAAACCAACGGACAGTCTGTGCCCATTGTTGAGTGAAATCGCCAGACACTGTCCGTTTTGTTCACTTTCTGGTTTCTTTTCATTCTTCACGGATCTAGCGATTATTGTGCTATACAGTGCTATTTTTCTTGTACGAACTGTGTTGACCATTGTCATACCGCACTCAAGCGCTACCGACTACCAACTCAGAGACCACCTATATCCTCACAGACAACATCACAATCGTGCCCAACAGACTATGCCCGCTGCAGACACAGCCCGCCAGTCACTGCTCGCTCGTGTGGGCAGAGCTTTTGGCTACAAGAGAAATTCCCAATCACTGTGACGACAGCTGTAACATCTGACAAACTGTAGGGGCATGTCATATATCTGCACATTAGCAAATAGTCAGTATACTCATAATACAAGTCTACTAAGCCACTCAGTGGAGTTTGTGTCATGAATTGTTACAAGGCATGATGGTCATGTGGTAACGTGAACATAACATTTCATATTCTGACTGTAAAATTCCATAATCTCCATAAAACAATGAGTTGGCCGTGTCGTCACCTTGCAATTTATCCCTCCCACTGTAGCTCTTTTTGTCTACCAACGTCCATCGTCCCCTACCCCATCACCCCTCTCCTCTACGCCCCAGTTCGACCACTATTGCCCCCTTCCTCACCCACCTCCCCTGTCTCCCAAGTCCCCCATCCCCACCCTGTGGCCTCCTGTGGTGCCACCTCCTGTGGTGACATCTCCTGTATGTAGTAAACTTGCTTCGATTTCAGAGGCCTACCGATATCAGGTTCATGGTAGGGTTGATGGGTGTCACGCATGCTTGGATGTTTCGGCCACCCTTGGATGTTTTGGGTATAGGTTAGGTTAGGTATGGTTCACAACACTTCATACTTCAAAACGTCCTAGGTTGGTGGCCCATGGCCCAAACGATTGTGGCCGAAACGTCCTACATTCGGTGTCACAATAGTTTTCTGTTCATTAATAGCCCTGGGGATGCCGACAACTATGACTTTTATGATGAACTGTTAATTGTTTCATGGTTCATGACTCAAAACTAAATCACTTAGGAAATCCGGGTCATTCATAATAAAGAGAGGGAGTATTGTGAGACAATTTTAAAAACTTACCATACTCATGACATGCTATTATCAGTATATTTTCTGGCAGAACATTGCTTATATATTACATTAGCACCAATAACTGCACACAGCAGCAATGATAATCGCGTTCGGTTCGTCCTAGCGACCGAACGAAACCTGGTGAAGTTCCATATCTGTCCGTGTTACCAGATGTGAAGAGCATTACACCACCTCGCTGGACGGGAGTGTTTCTATTTGATATGTCCGCAACTGTACATTGCATATTATAATTTGTAATTGAATATTATACTGTATAATACAATGAGTGCCAAGGATATGTGTCATTTGTCACAGGTTGGTAAAAAAAAACAGATGGTAGACGCAGTTGCTCAATCGTAAAGAGGTGGCCTGCAGTCCTACTGGACCCAGGTTCAAATCTCCACTGGGGCAGGAAACAGTTTAAGGATCTGAATTTCATAAAGCAGACTTTACTGACCTACCAAGACCCGCTGACATCTTGTAAAAATACCCACATTAATACCAATATGCTAGTTCTGTATGAGACAGCCCTAGCATTGATCCAACATGGACGGTGGGTGTTAGCGCCGAAGTGGTGACATTTAGAGGTGTATGGCATGCAGGAGGACTGCTGGGCCTTGGGAGCAGGCTGTGAAGCCTATACCCAGAGTCGGACACATAATGAATAAAAAAAAAGAAAACTTAGTCCTATTTAAATAAAATTTTATGCCATTAATAAGTAATAGCATTAGCAACTTTTAGCATGTATTACATCCAATAAATCCGCAATTTGATTTTTGGCCCCTATTTTCACTCCACCCTAGTATATGTCTAGGTACGTAAGTGGTGTACTTGACGGGTGGTGGTAGATGTGGTATATGTCAAGGTATGTACTGTATATGGTGTACTGACGGGTGGTAGTAGAGGTGGCTTACGTCAAGTTTGTTATGTGATGTGCTGGAGGGTGATGGCAAAAGTGGCATACACTCGAATGTCTAGGTATGCATGTGGTGTACTGATGGGTGGTGGTAGAGGTGGTATATATGTCTAGGTATGACGAGTGATGGTAGAGGCACCAATATGTCTGCGTTTGTATAAAATGTGCTGAAGTGTGGTCGCAAAATCCGTATGTGTCTATGTGTGTAAACAGTGCACTAAAAGGTTTTGGTGGATGGTATATATGTCTCCTCATGTGTTCGGTGTACTCGAGGATGATGGACAATTTTCTCTGCTGCCAAGTTTGCCCCTTTTCATACAGATCAACATACAATTACTTATCAGATTTAGAATAAAAAATACTAGATTCTCATGGAAAGAAAATCCATGTGTGTGTGTGTGTGTGTGTGTGTGTGTGTGTGTGTGTGTGTGTGTCTGAAATCAACAAACAGTGAAACAAAAACATTCAGGGGCCGAATGCTAATCGCCCGCCGAAGTATGATGTTGGCTTGAGTACAGGCTACTTACAAAACAAATTTGAAGAAAAGCTGAAAACTCTATGGAATTCAGCCACAGCATTTCACAAAAGGTAATCCATTATTAACCCTTTCGTGCTTGGATAAGTTGATACGTTTTGTGGGACATGACGCGCCTGCTTTTCTCCCCTCCTCCCCGCCCACCGCGCGCTCCAAATATGTGTATTCTCGGCTTATTTTCACCACCCAAACATATTTATTTTGCCACAAAACCCACATATTCCTATTCGTCGATGTTTGTTCTACACAATGAGAAGAAGAAAAAAAACACGCAATACAATCATTTGAAAGAGAATTTTATTAGCTTTCGAACGCCAGAGGTCCCAGTTTGATACGAGGTATGGTGTTCGAGTAATAAGCGAAAAAGTAAAACCCATTTCCGACAGACAACAGATTTTTTTATTCGGGGAGCTCTAGTGAAAAACTTTTCATGCCACTGTCATGTTTTTATTTTATCATACTATGCAGAATTTAATTGGCTTTCATTTGAGCCCACAACGGTGATCCTAGGCCTCATAGTTTTTGAGAAAAATGCAAAAAACTACGGTGCACCCATTTCGTGTCGTGACTGTAGGGCGGTTTCCTGCCTTCCTCTAAGCTACTGCACGTATTTCACCAATTCTTTGTACACTAAATATGCACACCATATTCACATGATTCACTGTCACTATTATTATAGCTGAATACTCATATTTGGTGTAGGGTAGAGGCAGTGTAGTTGATTAGAAACAGTAGCATAATCTTCGTTGGGCCAACGGTTGATAACGACCAGGATTGCTTCACAAACACCAAATATCCTATTGCAAAACCAAATCTAATCACAACAGTGCCCAAACACTATACACAAGCACTAATGGTATAGTGAAATGTGTTGCACGGCCTGGATGGGAGTAAGAGTGGAAATTTAAAGGGACAGAGCCGCGCAGTACTTTCCCCATTCACAGCTCATTTGGTACTGAATAACTTGTCTGCTCTCTTGCTTGTATCGGGACCCACAGTGCCAACTAATTACTTCTGACAAGGAGCAGGGAAAGTATAACGCATCCAAAAATGACGTTGATCGGCCGAAAACTTTTCCTTTGACGAAAGTTTTTATGCTTTAATGATGCCAAAAGCATCAACGAGTATAGTCGCAGCCACACTCATATGATGACAAATGCGTCTTCGTGTATGAAGGGGTTAAAAATCAACAGCATCTGGCATTCGTCGTCTTTGATCATATCCTCACCAAAATTAATAGGCTTCTGCACATCCACGTACTTGCAATTTCCTGAAGGTTTGGTGAAAGTTTGTCCACAACCTTTCGAGATAATCTGGCAACAGAGATGTCATATTCATACACACTCTGGCGAAAGCAGTATTGCCTCGTCTTGCATTAGGCAGGAGATTATTACTTAATAGGTTTAGAATTAGAAATACAGGGTGTCCACAAGCTCTGATTACATTTCTTAACGTTTATTAAAAATTTAATTGATGAGCTAATTGATCAGATTTTGGTGCAAAATACGAAGTGGTTGTCAAAGTTTTTATTTACATTCTAATTTGTCTATTTCAGGTAACCCATGATGTAAAATGTTTTGTTAAATAAAAATGACTACCCCTCAAGGGCACAGCGCATATCATGGTTTATTGACACAATCGGATATGACAGCAAAATTGCAGGGCTACATATATAAAATATTCACCAATACGTCCATCTTTTCGCAAGCAGCATAAGATATTTATGAAGACAGGGACAGTGTTGGATAGAAAGGACTAGTCGACTGAGAAAATCTTATGAAAACATCGATCGTGCGGGTGAACCATTTGCTTGTGGCCTGGCAAAGGCCATCCATGCTGCCAGGGAGTTACAACTACCAAATTCAACAGTACAAAGTTCTACACAAGAATTTGCAAATATATGCATACAAACCGCAACTGTTGCAGGCACATGAACCAAATGATAAACTAAGAGAAAATTTTGCAGTCAACTTGCTGAACTGACTTTCTAAAGATGCAGACTTCCTCACACATGTTTGTTTTACTGATTAGGAAAGTCTTCATGTCTGAGGGAAGCTGATCTACCACAATGTGAGGATTTGGCGATCAGAAAGCCCCTGTGAGAACTGGGAGCCTCAATGGGATATTCCAAAGGTGAATGTGTGGTGTGGTTTCATGCACAATCGAATAACTGGGCTATTTTTCTTCATAGAGAAAACAATTACTGCAGATTTTTACCTAGATCATTTGCTCGAATATGTGTACCACAGATACAAGACCCTCAGCCAGCTGTTATCTTCCAGCAGGATGGTGTGTCACCTCACTGAGGACTGCATGTTTGTGAGTTACTAAGCCAAACATTTCCAGAACGGTGGATTGGAAGGGACGGCCCAATTCCTAGCCACTTCGTTCCCCATATATCACTCCCTTGGACTACTTCCTATAGGGCTATGTTAAAGATATTGTGTTTTGAACAAAGGTACAGGACATAAACGACCTGAAACAAAGAATCACTGACGCTATTGCCACCACTGACGACGCTATGTTACAGTGAACATGGCCGGAAATCGAATACCATCTTGATTTGCTTCATGCAACAAATGGTGCCCAAGTAGAAGTGTACAGTGTTATAAAAAAATATATTCATACTCTTCACTATGTAGCAAATTTTACAGGTTTGTCTATTCATTTGTATTTCTGATTAAGTTTTAAAACTGTAAACAGACGTTGTGAACACTTTGTCATACATTCTCGTAGAAAGAAAATCCATGTGTGTGTGTGTGTGTGTGTGTGTTCTTACCTAATTGTTCTTACCAAATTGTATCTTTACAGGAATGAGTCAAGGTCGTACTGTCCCGTGTCTTAATCCATATTTATCGTACATATCCTTAAATTTGTGAATTGCTTTGGCACACACTATTTCATTCGGTAGTACATTCCACTGATCAATTGCTCTATTTGGGAAACTAAATTTCCTTACGTCTTTATCAACTCTTTTTTATGCAATTTTTTGCAGTGTCCTCTTGCTGATGCTTCCCCATACGTTAAGTAATCATTTATGTCTATTTTCTCCTTCCCTGATATGCATTTATATAGCATAATTATGTCACCTCTTTTCCTTCTCTCCTGTAGTGTTGGTAGATTCAGTTTATTTAGTCATTCTTCATAGCTTTGATCCCTTAAGCTTGGTACCCATCTTGTAGCGGCCCTTTGACCTTTTTCAATCTTGTCTATGTGTTTTTTGACATGAGGACTCCAGACTACTGATGTATACTCCAGGGTTGGTCTGATGAATGATGTTATTATCTTTCTTAGCATGTCTTCATTTATGTATGTAAACGCTATTCTCATATTGGCAAGCAGTGTATACATGTTCCGTACCTTCTCACTGATGTGGTCAGCCGGAGATAGTCTGTTATTGACAATCACACCTAGGTCCTTCTCTCTTTCTGATGTGTGTAGGGTTTTAATTCCTAATGTATAATCCCAATCAGGTCTTTTTCCGCTTTTACCAAACTTGATTACATGACACTTGTCCACATTGAATTCCATTTGCCATGTACTACTCCATTCATGAAGTTTATTTAATTCTTCTTGTAGTTCTTTACAAGAGTCTGTGTTAGTAATTCTCCTCTGTATTTTTCCATCATCTGCAAACATATTTAAATAGGTTTCATTTCCAGTGTTACTGTCTATATCATTTATATATACTAGAAACATGATTGATGCCAGCACTGAGCCATGTGGTACTCCACTAGTCACTTCTTTCCATGATGAGTAATTTCCCTTTAGTACTGTTCTCATTTTCCTTTTCATGAGAAAATCTTGCATCCAACAACAGAGTTTGCCTCGAATTCCTCCTTGATGGTATAGTTTCCATAAAAGTCTTTGGTGTGGTACTGTGTCAAATACTTTCTTGAAATCTAAACAGATACTGTCCACCCATCCTTCTCTTTCCTGTAATGTGTCTGTTACTCTGTCATAGTAGCTCAACAGATTAGTAACACATGATTTTCCTTTTCTGAAACCAAACTGTCTGTCTGTTATCATATTGTGTTCTTCTAGATGATTTACCCCAGCTTTTCTTATAAGCTTTTCTAATACCTTTCTTACAACACTGGTTAGTGATACTGATTGGTAGTTATGTGGATTTTGTCTATTTCCTTTCTTGAATAAGGGAACAATGTTTTCTTTCTTCCAGATATCAGGTAGTTTACCTTGACTCAAGGATTTCTTGAAAATTACAAATAATGGTTTACTTAACTCCTTTGCACATTCACATAGCACCCAACATGAAATTTCATCAGGACCATTTGCTTTTCCTCTTTCTAATTTACTTAGCTCCTCTTGTATATCTTTTTCTGATGTTTGTATATCTGGTAGTATGTGTGGGCATGCATGTTCCACATAATCTCTCTCAAAATTTTTTTGAGCTCTTTAAAAACTGATTGGAAATTCTTGTTTAGTGCTTCACAAATATCCTTCTCTTGTGTATAGGTGATTCCATGGTCTGAAATGGATTGTATTTTATCTTTTACTTTGGTTTTGCTTCTGATGTAGCTGTAAAATAGCTTTGGTTGATCACTACTTTTATTTATGATATCCTCCTCAAACTGTTTTTGGGCTTCCCTCCTTATTCTTGTATAATCATTTCTTGCCTGTTTGTAATTATTATATGCCCTTTCACTATTGTGTCTTCTGTATCTATTCCACAACAAATCTCTTTTTTCTTTTGATTTTTTACATTCTGTATTGAACCATTTCTTTATTTTCTTTTCTGCTTCTTTGTACTGTGGGATGTACTTCTGGACTCCTATTTCATATAGTTCACAGAATTTTTCATATATAGCATTTAAATCTTGTCCTCTAACCTCCTTTTCCCAAGCTATTTCTAAGAAGTACTTCTTTAGGTCATGAAACTTTCCCTTTTTATAGTTTAGACTCTTTTTGTAACTTTCATTTCTGTTAACTGTGTCATATGCAATCCTGAAGTTGCAATTTAGTACTGCATGGTCACTTTTGCCGAATGGAGGGTGATATATTAAATTGTCAATATCGTTTTCTTGCCTAGTAAATATGAGATCTAGCATTGACGGTACATCGAGTCCTCTTTTTCTGGTGCTTTCCCTTACATGCTGCGTTAGGAAAAACTCTTGCACAAGATCCAGGTGCTTTTGGTCCCAACAGCTTTCTTGGCTTATTATGTCTAGAGTATTCCAATTTATGTTTGTATTAAAATCTCCAGTTAGTATAATTCTTTTTTATTTCTCGTCCATTTTATGTAGTAAGGCTCTTAAACTCTGAATTGTACTCTCCGCCAGGTCCTCATATTCGCCTCTTTCCCATGTGATTTATCTAGGTGGCATCTAGGTGGCATGTACAAATTGGCTACAATTACTTTCCCTTCAGATGTATTTATCTCTACTGCAATCAGTTCTACTTGTGTGTGTGTGTGTGTGTGTGTGTGTGTGTAATTCACCGGGTCGGTCAGGATCACTTGATGGTCGTGATGGTCAGCTTTTACCCTCCCGGAAGGGAGCTGAGAGCTCATATAGTCCGATCTAAGGGCAAGGCTGTGACCTTCACACACGCACACACCCATCCCCTTGCTCAAGGGGGACAGTAACCACCCACTTCGTCAGTGAAACTTTTTGCAACCTGAGCGAGGCGCGAACTCCCGTCCACCAGTTGGCAAGCGGGAATGTTACCACTGCACCAGCGAGCGGTGTGTGTGTGTGTGTGTGTGTGTGTGTGTGTGTGTGTGTGTGTGTGTGTGTGTGTGTGTGTGTGTGTGTGTGTGTCCTGAAGTGTGAGGGCAACATCAGCTTAGAATGCCCTGGAAGTGCATGAACGAGCAAAGTATGGACCCAGCTACCCAGTTTTCCCTACCTCCACTACTACCGCAAAGTGGGCTACAAACAATAAGGCAAGCCACAGTGAAAGTAGCAACTATATTTTCATTTATCTACCTACCTTCATTAACTTGTAGTTTTTTCCGCAGATGTTAAGTATACTGAACCTTCTCCGAGATGTGTCTATTACAGTAGTTGTTGATTAGTACAGGAGAGCTTATTCTCCCCTACTCGGGATACAGATCTCTTATGTAAGAGAGCTCGCCACATTCAGCCCTGATGAACGCCGAGGTTTGGCTTAGCTTTAACCATAGTACAAGTCTTGTTTTAAGTGTAGAATGGAAGGGCAAACTCCATTTTTTACTACAATATCCGAAAACCAAGATGCAGGGAAAGCGTATCTATACTTTCTGCCTCACTGTTGAATGTTCAGTGTAAAACAGCATGCATCTTTATCTCTTTTCTATCGCTACTTCAATGGTCACTGTTCCTCTGAACTGTCTGCATTACTTCCTCCACCTCTACGACGGACGCGTAGCACCCGTCTAGCAGCAAACTCTCATCCCTTTTCTGTCCAACTCTCTAATGCATTAGTTAACCGTTACTCCCAGTCCTTCATTTATGCAACAGGTCAACTCTGGAACTGTCTCCCTCTGTCTGTATTTCCTACTTCCTATGATTTCCAGTCTTTCAAACGCAGTGTGTCCAGGCATCTCGAAATGATCGGATCTTGAATTTGGCTCTCTCTTGTATTGGTTTTTCTTTTGGAAGGAGCAATAATTGCGGACTCGCGGCCTTTGGTTCCTTCTCCTTCGCAAACAAAAAAATGTGCGCCATCCACATATAATACTACACTCTTTAACAAATTAATGGCCGAGAAATCTTTTATTTGCCTACAGCAACACTTCTGGCCTCATGATAAGATCATAAGGCTTTTCATGTTAACCCTCGACTATGAAGAGAGCCGCCTTTTCGTGGTGGCACAGACGAGTCTGATGAGTACCTTGCCCAAAAGAAGAGACATCCCAACCAGAGCTCCGATTTCACCTGGACCCGCAAGATTCTCTCACAAAAGGAGGATGGTGGACTGCAGAGTCGGCAAAAAGTGTCACTGTAAGATCTTTCATTTTCTCTTTTTTTCCTCATAGAAGGCCTACGAATTCTCCTGGGTCTTAATCCTCCTAGCTGAGACATGGGACACAGCCCAAGCTGACAAAGAAATGCAAGCCATAAACGCAAAAAGAAATCCCACACAGCCTTTATAAAAGGTGGTTGCATTTCAGTTGTTCAGGCCTGTCATCACACAATGACCACAAAACACAACTGAGTGTTGCACACACACACACACACACACACACACACACACACACACACACACACACACACACACACACTCATGAGCATGGACTCAAGCACTCATGCAAGCACACACACACACACACACACACACACACACACACACACACACACACACACACACACACACACAGCTAACAAAAGACCGCATAAACGCAGATATAAGAAACTCGATATAAACTTACATTTAAACATAAATGGCATTAGCACAGATCACAGTACTACACATAATCACACAACATTACAGTAAGAGAAGACACATAAAAACGCAAGGAGGGGGTGGCCTCATCACAATCGTACGCAGATGTCCCTTTGATAAACAGTACAAAATAAACTGAATAGCATGTACCAAATGCAACAGAATGGATATGATATCGGTAGAAATCTAAATAAACACCGATACTCAACACTGATAACATCTACAAACCTACAACCATTTCATGCCCCCCAGGACACACACGAACCCTCCTGCAACTACAGAACATCCCCAATATAATATTTGCAGGTGATTTATATGCAAAAAAACACTTAACTGTTAAAAACACAGACCCAAGGCAGCCAGGGCCCTTGTGCTAGAACAACAAGAACGTGTGATCATTTTAAACCAGTAAAACGCCTTTGTTGGCGAAGTACTAGCGAGGCCATTTAAACCCGACAGCATTGAAATGTCGCTT
Organism: Coenobita brevimanus; assembly: GCF_032717465.1. Taxonomy (NCBI): domain Eukaryota; kingdom Metazoa; phylum Arthropoda; class Malacostraca; order Decapoda; family Coenobitidae; genus Coenobita; species Coenobita brevimanus. Next base: position 14,145,562 of record NC_137052.1, on the reverse strand, counting down.
TATATCCCGAGGATGCCTAGAGTATATTAATAGCTATCTATGTACCAAGTTTCATGCCTTTTGACAAACTATCTGTCCTGTGGTCCTCTTTTAAAGATTTTTGACATGGTACACTTGGCGCGTATCTGGTGCCATGTGCACCGCCGGGGCATGATGAAGCCTTTCAAAAGCAAATCTTAAAGAATGGGGTATCAAAGGGTGCAAAATATGCAGTGATCGGCCATATGGTAGCCCAGATAAAGGCTTCCCAAAAACGTTATGGTCGGGCCAGGTCGGGCGAGGCCTGGTTGGGCCGGGGCGGGTCGAGCCGCTCATGTGTGAGATAATGCCACTACTTGACAAGAGACTCGTGTAGGCTTCGCCCTCGCTCGTAACAACCACCGCACCCTAACACGGCATCCACATAGACACAATGAGACGGCCTCTTCCCCCGACGTCAGCCTATGTACACGTACTGAACCTTCAAGTTTAAAAAAAAAAACTTCCCCACCATCATGCCAGACATGATTTAAAAAAAAAAATGGAAGAAAACCATCAATTGAAATTGTTCATAGTTCACACAAGACAAACAGCAAGAATATGAAAGATTAACTATATATTCCTTCGATAACATTGACGAACCAGCTACCTAAAGCCACCGCTAAAAAGTAAATCGTTGATTCAGCAAGATAAACACCGTCGGCGTGTTCATTCCACCACCTAATTTATAAAATAAATTATCTATATTTTAAGAACAATACAATGATATTACAACTTGACTTTATGGAATATACCTTCAGGTCGATCAAACACCAAGAGCGTGGCTTCGTAGCCACCTCTCGGCTCCTAGTCTAAAAGGTGTGACATATTTCCTTTCGGATTTCTACACCCGACACACTGCAGTGGGGGCGTCAGTGAATTAAGTTAATGCGACGACGACGGTTGCCACAAAAATGCAAAATGACCGTTTGCAGCATACCATCAAGTCAATAAAACACCTCTAAAAGAAATGTACCAAAGCCAACTCTCTCTCTCTCTCTCTCTCTGAATTATATCTATTTATCTATCTATCTATCTATCTATCTATATCTTCCTATCTATCTATCTATCTACATCTTCCTATCTATCTATCTACCTATCTATCTATCTATCTACCTATATATATCTATCTATCTATCTATCTACCTATATCTATCTATCTATCTACCTATATCTATCTATCTATCTATCTATCTACCTATATATATATATATATATATATATATATATATATATATATATATGTGTGTGTGTGTGACGAGTGATGTTAAAGCATTCGAATGTTAAAGCATTCGGGAGAGATAGTAATAGAATGAATATGGAAGATGTGCAGTTTGACCTGGAAGGAAGGTAGAGTCCAGGAGGATTGGAAGTCAGGTATAATTATTCAGCTGTTCAAAGTAAAATGGGAACAAGAAGTGTGTGGTAATCATAGGGGCATTTGTCTTCTTAGTGTAATAGGAAAAGTATATGGTAGGATACTTACTGACAGAGTTAGGGAAATAACAGAGGAAAAAGTTGGAGAATAACAGGAAGGTTTTAGGAAGGAAAGAAGTTGTGTAGACCAGATATTCATTCTTAAATCTTTAGTGGAAAATTTTCTAGATATGGGGAAGAAGTCGTGTGCAGCCTTCATGGATTTGAAGAAAGCATATGACAGGGTGGATAGACAAGGCTGTGGAAAGTGGTAAGAATATATGGAGTAAATGTGAAGTTGCTGAATGTCGTGAGGATTACGTATGAGGGTGCTAAGGCTGCAGTGAGTGTGGACAGTGAACTGAGTGAATTTTTCTATTTGAAGGTTGGATTGGAACAGGGATGTGTCATGTCTCCATGGTTGTTCAATCTATATATGGATGGGGTTACTAAAGACAGAAAAGGTAGGGTAGTGGATGTTGGAGAGGCCCTGATGAGAGAGGGCAGTGTTTGGAAACTCCCTGTACTGTTGTTTGCAGATGATATTGTGTTGTTAAATGAAGACGAACGGGAGCAGCAAGGCCTAGTGGATGAGTCTGGGAATGTGTGTAAGAAACAGAATCTGAAGGTGAATGTAGGGATGAATAAAGTTATGGACTTTGAGGGAAACAAAGTCAGTGATTGTACAGTGAGGTTCGATGAGGAGGAAGTGGAAAATGTGAGTACGTTTAAGTATTTAAGTGGTCTGATGAGGAAAGATGGAAGTTTAGAAGGTGAAGTGTTTGAAAGGTACAGTAAGGAGGAAAGGTTCCTGGTTCCTTGAAAACAGTGATAAGAAACAGGGAAGTTAGCATAGAAGTGAAAAAGTTACTGATTGACAATATTGTGATACCAAGTCTAACTTATGGAAGTGAAGTTTAGCCCTTGTTAATGGGACACAAGTCAAGAAAGAGAGTAGTAGAAATGAGTTATTTGAAAGGACCATGTGGAGTCACATGGACATACAGACTGACAAATGAGGAAGTGAATGAGCACTGTGGTGTGGATGTGGATGTGGTAGGAAGCATTAGGAGAAACACACTGAGGTTGTTTGGCCAAGTGGAGAGAATGGAGAGCCAGATACTGACGAGGAGAGTGTATGTGAGAGAGGAGGAGGGGGGGAGGAGGGGGAGGTAAAGGATGAGATCGAGGGATGGAGTGGAGAGGTATATAAGAGAATGGGGTGTGAGCTGGGAGCAGGCCAGTGAAATGGCGTGGGACAAGGCCACAAGGAGGCGATTTGTTTCTGCCCACCCCTTACGGGATTAAGGCATCTGGCAATAGATAGATAGAATATATGTGTATAGATAGACAGATAAATAGATAGATATGGAGACCGGTCTGGAGACCTACAACACTGCAGTACATTAACAATAAAAAATAGTTCTGATAGTTCAACCAGGCTAGTCATTGTTCAGTCACTTGTACTAAGCCTTCTAAACTACTATATTACAATATGGGGTTCAACAAACAATAAGATACTCATTAACGTCCAAAAACTTCATAATTTTGCTGCTATAATAGTAAACAGGCGAGCCAGAAAATATGATCATGTTACTCCTTTCTTAAAGGAACTAAAGTGGTTAAATATTCCTAACAGAATAACCTTTAACATAGCAAAGTCTTCAGACAACTACACAATCAATACCCAGATTATCTTCCATTTCTCCCTAATGTAAAACGTGTAACTCAAAGTACTACCCGACAACAAAGTAACCTGTATGTCCCCAAAGTAAACTCTACCACTGGTGCCAGATCCATCTCTGTAAAGGGACCTAAGATATGGAACCAACTCCCATTAAATATCAAAGAAGCCAATAACATGTATTCATTCAAAGCACAACAACAGGAATTCCTTCTGATTCAGGCACATCAATTTTTACAGAGTATTGTGCACTATTGTATATACCCTTGCCAATATGATTTAAGAAGAATAACCACTCTTGTGGAAATAAAATTTATTATTATTATTATTATTATTATTATTATTAACTCTCTCTCTCTCTCTCTCTCTCTCTCTCTCTCTCTCTCTCTCTCTCTCTCTCTCTCTCTCTCTCTCTCTCAGTGTCTCTTTTTTCTGTCACTTCCATTCTCTCCCTTTCTCTCTCTCTCTCTCTCTCTCTCTCTCTCTCTCTCTCTCTCTCTTTCTCGTGTGTGTGTGTGTGTGTGTGTGTGTGTGTGTGTGTGTGTGTGTGTGTGTGTGTGTGTGTGTGTGTGTGTGTGTGTGTGTGTGTGTGTGTGTGTGTGTGTGTGTGTGTGTGTGTGTGTGTGTGTGTGTGTGTGTGTGTTTCTTTTCTTTCTGTTACTTTCATTCTCCCCCTCACTCTCACTCTATCTCCCTCTCTGTCCCGTTCTCTCTCTCTCTCTCTCTCTCTCTCTCTCTCTCTCTTACTCACCAACTCTCTCCAACTCAATCTCACTTGCTTTCACTCACTCATTCTCTGTCACTCACATTCTATCACTCTTTCACTCTCAGTATCATCAACCTACTCAAGCATTGTTTCACTCAGTCAGTCACTCACTCTCACTCACTCACTCTCTCTTTTAGTCACTCACACACTCACTCTCCCTCATGCACACTCCCTTACTCTTACTTTGTCAAAACCTCTCATTCACTTACACTCTCTCTCACTCTCTCTCTCTCTCTCTCTCTCTCTCCTTTCTCTCACTAAATCACTGAGTCCCTCAGTCTCTCTCTCATTCACTCATTCACTCACCCATTCACTCTCAATATCATTCAGCCATATTCACTTACTCACTCACTCTCATTGTCAATTACTCACCTACCCACTCATATATAACTCAATAACTTTCACTCACTCTAATTCTCAATTATTCACACACACACACACACACACACACACACACACACACACACTCGCAGATACAGCTGATAATAGACCACATAAACGTATACATAAGAAACACGATCAAGAACTTACATTTAAATATATATGGTATTAACACAAACCACAGTACTACGCATCATTCCATCATTCTTCACACAAGCATCACTGATATAGCATTAATCTATCTATCTATATACCTAGGCTGCTTCCCCCAAGGAAAGGGGAAAGCATTAATACAAGAAACTTTTTTCTCAAACAGGCCCAACAATCCGTACTTCACATTACGTTACAGTAAAACATACAAAAACACAAGATGGGGATAGTCTGATCAAAATCGTATACAGATATCCCTTTGACAAACACCATAAAATAAACAGAATAGCATGTGCCAAATACAACAGCACTGACATGATATCGGTAGAAATCTAAATAAACAATGGTACTCGCAACACTGTTAACATCTTCAAACCTACAACCATTTCATACCCCCAAGGACACATACCACCCCTTACGCTACTGTAGCACATCCCCAACATAATACTTGCGGATGATTTAAATGCAAAAGACACTTTATTGTTTAAAACACAAACCCAAGGCAGCCGAGGGACCACAGTGCTAAAACAAGAACATGTGATCATTCTAAACCAGTAAAACACCTTTGTCGGCGGGTACGAGCGAGGCCATTTAAATCCGAAAGCATTGAAATGTCGCCTTACACCCCGAGGATGCTTAGAGTATATTTATGGTTATCTACCTACCAAGTTTCATGCCTTTACGACAAGTTGTCTGGCCTCTGGCATTATTTTGAAGATTTCCTACATGCTGCACTTGGCGCGTGTAACGAGCCATATGCACCGCCGGGGTGTGATGAAACCTTTCAAAAACAGATCTTAAAAAATAGGGCTTTCATATGGGGCAAACCACTCAGTGATCGGCCCTGTGGTTGCTGATATATAAGCTTCTCAGAAGCGTTACGGTCGGGCCGGGTAGGGCCGGGCCCTGTTTGGCTGGGCCGAATCATGCGTGAGAAAATGACGCTACTTGACTACAGGCTAGCGAGGGCTTCGCCCTCACTCGTAACAACCACCACACCCTAACACGGCATCCACATAGACACAAAGAGACGGCCTCTTCCCCCGACGTCAGCCTATGTACAGTTGGCTTCACTTCTAAGTACTACACCGACTTGTGGCGTCTTGGTAGTTGTGGCACCGCTGTGTTTGTTTACATCATCGTATCAAGAAGCGAATGAGTTGGAGGAACCCCGGTATAGTGGTCAGATACTGACAACTACATTGCTATGATCTGTTTAGTGCTTATATTTTATATGACATGTAATGTAACTGAACATGTGCTTGTAATTCGAGCCTAATTTAATGTGACGATGCTGGGACCAATTAGGCAGTTGGATGCTTCGTTGTTGATGTTCAGGGGAGCTGTTGGTCCGAAGTAGGCCTTGCCTTACTGAATGGGACGCGTGCCAAACCAAGACTTGCCTAGCGCAACATATAATGGAGGCGGAATATATATACATATATATATATATATATATATATATATATATATATATATATATATATATTAGTGGTAGATGGGGGCGCTCACCATTCTCTCAATCGATGTAATGCTGCTCTTGGGTGCCTCCTCTCTCCTCTCTTCCGTCCTTCTTTCCTCCCTCTTCTGCCTTTCTTTCCTTCATTCTTTCCTCTCCCTTCTGCCTATGGGTGATTCTTCTTCAAGTGACAAGCCAAACGGTTACCGGTACTACACCAGGAAACCATTTACTATGCAAAGTGGTAACCATATAACAAAATTATGACGGCTGGTGGTTTAATGGGTAATTATGGCGCTGCAATCATATCGAGACTGTGCAGGTTTATATCGAAGGGGTGATTGGGGTTTATTACTCACGTAATGCCACTCATGAATGAGTGAGGGTGGTCACCCTCATCTTAAATGTCAGGACCTACTTGCCTAGCCCCGGGCTCCTACGCTCCTCATGGGGTAACACAGGATTAGTTGATGAATTATATATATATATATATATATATATATATATATATATATATATATATATATATATATATATATATATATATATATATATCCAGACGCCAGAATCCCGTAAGGGATGGCCACAAACAAATCGTCTCCATGTCACTCTGTCCCCCGCCATTTCACTGCCCTGCTCCCAGTTAACACACCCCTCTCCCATATACCTCTCCATCCCTCCACCTCATCCTCGGCCTCCCCCTCCCTCTCCCTCCCTCCACCTCACTCACATACACTCTCCTCATCAGTCTCTCACTCTCCATCCTCTCCACATGGCCAAACCACCTTAATGTGTTTCTCCTAACGCTTCCTATCACATCCACATCCACACCACACCGCTCCTTCATTTCCTTTTTTGTCTGCCTGTCTCTCCATGTGACTCCACATGCTCCTCTCAAATAACTCATTTCCACTGCTCTTACTCTTGACTAATATCCCTTCAACAACGTCCAAGCTTCACTTCTATACGTTAGAGTTGGTATAACAATACTGTCGTGTAGTACCTTTTTCACTTCCAAGCTCACTTCCCTGTTTCTTATCACTGCTTTCAAGGAGCCAGCAACCTTTCTTCCCTGCTGCACTCTTTCAAGCACCTCACCCGCTAAACTTCCATCCTTGCTCATCACACTACCCAAGTACTTAAATGCACTCACATTCTCCATTTCCTCCCAATCCGGTCTCACTGTACATTCACTAACTTAACTTCTCTCGAAGACCATAATTTTACTCTTCCCTACATTCACCTTTAGATTCCGTTTCTTACACACTCTAACAAAGTCATCCATCAAGCCTTGCAGCTCCCCTTCGTCTTCATTTAACAATCAACAGTACAGGGAGTATCCAAACACTGCCCTCTCTCACTAGGGCCACTCCAACATCCACTGCCCTACCTTGTATCTATTTTATAACCCCATCCATATACAGACTGAACAACCATGGAGACATGACATATCCTTGTTTCAATCTAAACTTCAAATAGAAAAATTCACTGAGGTCACCATCCACACGTACAGCAGCCTTGGCACCCTCATATATGCTCCTCACAGCATTCAACAATTTCCCATCTACTCCATATATTCTTAATACTTTCCACAATCCTTGTCTATCCACCCTGTCATATGCTTTCTCCAAATCCATGAAGGCTGTATACAACTTCTTTCCTTTCCCTAGAAACTTTTCCACTAACGATCTAAGAATGAATATCTGATCTACACACCCTCCTCCCTTCCTAAAACTAATTCCTCTGTTATTTCCCTAACTCTGTCAATAAGTATCCTACCATATACTTTTCCTATTACACTAAGATGGAAAATGCCCCTGTGATTACCACACACTTCTTTTTCCCCTTTTCCTTTGTACAAGGGAACAATTATACCTGACTTCCAATCCTAGGGGACTCTACCTTCCTCGCAGGCCAATCTGCACATCTTCCACATCCATTCTACTACTATTTCTCCCCCATGCTTCAGCATTTCACCACACACTCCATCAATTCCTGGGGCTTTCCCCATTTTAACTTTCTTCATTGCTTCCACAATCTTCCCTCCTACTGATTTCTTCTTCTCTTCTCACATCCCTCGTCCTCCCAGCCATTCTCCAGCCACTTATACTCGCATTACTTTCATTCTCTGTGTTCAACAATTCATTAAAGTGTTCTCTCTATCAGCTCACTTTTTCTCCCTTCTCCACTAGTAACTTACAGTTTTTATCTATCTATCTATCTATCTATCTATATATATATATATACAGTCACTCATGCTCTCGCTCTCACTCACTTTGTCATACACATTCACTCACTCACCCGTGTCCAAATTAACACACATTTACTCACTCACCCATGTCCATATTAACACACATTTACTCACTCACACTCACTCACTATTATCCACTGACTCGTTCTCATTCACTATCATCCATTCACGCACTTTTACTCACTCACTCTTAACTGAGTCACTCACTCACTACCTCACTATCAATCACCTCCTCACTCCCACTCACTCTAACCCGGTCACTCACTCGTTTCACTAACTCGCACTCACATTAACTCAGTAACTCATTCTCTCTCTCTCTCTCTCTCTCTCTCTCTCTCTCTCTCTCTCTCTCTCTCTCTCTCTCTCTCTAAAACCAGTAACACAAGTGACATACGCAACTATCGGCCAAATTCATTATTAACAGTATTCTCAAAAATTATCGAAAAAATCTTTGCTAATCAATTTACTGACTTCCTAGAAACCAACAAACTCCTATCAAACACTCAACACGGTTTCCGATTTAAATTATCTACAGATACAGCGTTTACAGTAATAACAGAAAATATATATAAAAAACATGGATAACAAACATATACCTCTGTTGACTCTTTGTGATATCTCTTCAAAGCATTTGATAGTGTAAGTCATATTCTTCTTCTTAATAAACTAAATAAACACTGATAGCTTGTGGTTTGATAACTTAGTGATAGATCACAAAGACTGCGTTATGCAATATACAGTTTCCTCTAATTTAAAAGTGACGTATGGTGTCCCTCAAGGTTCAATTCTAGGCACAATACCGTTCAATATATGTCAATGACATGGCACAAAACTTTAATGACTGCACACCAGTCCAACAAGCTGACGACTCACTATTCCTTCATAGTGGTGCAGTAAATAAACTAAATACTCTAATCAATAAGGCAGAAGCAACTCTAAATAATGCCTGAAAATATTTCTCAGGAAATGGACTTATGCTAAACACAAACAAGACTCACTGTATCTTCATAGGGACCAGTCAGCTACTTGCAAAAATACCATCTAACACTACTCTTAATTTTGATGATAGTCATATCAAACCAAGTAACTATGTCAAAAACTTAGGAGTGTAGATGTACCTCAACCTCATATCTGACACCCATGTGAATGAGATAAGCAAAAAGGTTACACTGGCCTTCATGTACAGTTGGCTTCACTTCTAAGTACTACACAGACTTGTGGCGTCTTGGTAGTTGTGGCACCGCTGTGTTTGTTTACATCATCGTATTAAGACGCGAATGTGTTGGAGGAACCCCGGTAAAGTGGTCAGATACTCACAACTACAGTGCTATGATCTGTGTAATGCTTATATTATATATAACATGTAATGTAATTGAACTTGAGCCTATAATTAGAGCTTAATTTAATATGATGGTGCTGGAACCAATTAGGAAGTTGGATGCTTCGCTGTTGATTTTCAGGGAAGCTGCTGGCCCGAAGAAGGCCTTGCTTTACTGAATGAGACGCGTGCCAAAATAAGACTTGCCTAGCACAACATATAAAGGAGGAGGAACATATTCAACTATATCTATCTATCTATATATATATATGTAATATAATATGATATAATATAATATATATATACATATATATATATATATATATATATATATATATATATATAATAAAATATATACGGTATATATATATATATATATATATATATATATATATATATATATATATATATATATAATAAAATATATACGGTATATATCTACAGTATATATATATATATATATATATATATATATATATATATATATTATAAAATATATACGGTATATATCTACAGTATATATATATATATATATATATATATATATATGAAGCCTTTCCTCTAGCTTTCTCTCTGTCAAGCACCACCTCTCCTCCTCTAAACCTCACCTTCTCTTCTTGACAGAGACTCAGCTGTCTCAGGCAACCGACAGCAAACCCTTTTCTGTTTCCTCCTACTATCACTATACTCGTTTCAAAGCCAAAGGTGGCTGTTGTGTATATGTACACAGCGACCTATCTTGATCTTGTGTTCCTGAACTTGATTTTTCTGAATTCTCTACACTCTGGTTTCGGCTCTCCCGTCATTCTCTGACTAAATATATCTGCACTGTTTACTTATCTCCTAATTCTACTATCAAAAATTCTTCGACTATCTTACTTCTACAATGGAACACATTCTATCTATTTCTCCTTTCTCTGAAATCTCCATTCTAGGAGATTTCAATGTTCACCACCATCTTTGGCTCTCCTCTCCTTTCACCGATGCACTTTGTGAACAAGCCTACATCTTTTCTATCCTTAATGATCTAGAGCAGCTTGTACAGCACCCTACCCGTATCCCTGACTGCCTTGGAGAGAGCTCCAACATACTTGACCTCTTCCTTACAACTAATCCTTCTGCTTACACTGTTAATCTTTCCTCTCCGTTGGGCTCCTCTGATCACAACCTTATTACCTTAACCTGTCCTATTGCTCCGGTACGGCCTGCGGACCCTTCAAAGAAACGTCGTCTGTGGCACTTTGGAGCTGCAGATTGGGAGGCCCTCAGGCAGTATTTCTTTGATTTTCCCTGGAAAGATTATTCCTTCCATGGCCTGAAGCCATCTCAGTGTGCCTTGCGCATTACGGAATTTATTCTCTCCGGCATGGAACCATACATTCCCTTCTCATATCCTCTGACTAATGCAAGAAAGCCTTAGTTTAATCACGCTTGTTCTAATGCTGTCTGCAACAAGGAGAGGTCTTATAAAAGGTACCAGAGCCAACCCACCCCTGAATCACATCTTGTTTATGTTTCTGCCAGGAATCGTGCTAAGGCTTTTCTTTACTCTGCTAAAAAAAAATTGCCTCCGTACTAAATGCTCTCAACTCTCCAACTCGAATTCTTCCCGTTCCTTCTGGCACCTTGCCAAAAACCTTTCTGACAACTTTATCTCATCATCCTTCCCTCCTCTTTTCTATTCTATGGCTCTGTAGCTATTTCTGCTACTGATAAAGCAGATCTCTTCACTCAGACATTCTCCTCCAATTCAACCTTAGATGATCCAGGTGCTGTTCCTCCATCACTTCCCTCCCCCCCCCCGATTTCCTCATGGATGACATTAAAATTTCTTCAGCTGATGTATTTTCTGCAATCACTGACCTCAATAATAACAAGGCATATGAGCCTGATGGAGTCCCTCCTGTTGTCCTCAAGAACTGTGCTTCAGTGCTTACACCCTGCCTGGGTAAACTCTTTTGCCTCTGTCTGTCAACTTGTACCTTTCCTTTTTGCTGGAAGTTTGCTCTCATTCAGCCAGTCCCAAAGAAGGGTGACCATTCCCAACCCTCTAACTATTGTCCAACTGCTTTACCATCCTGTGTCTCAAAAATTTTCGAGTCAATTCTTAATCGAAAAATTTTAAAGCATCTTTCCTATCATAACCTTCTTTCTGATAGTCAGTATGAGTTCTGTCAGGGATGCTACACTGGCGATCTTGTCACCTACCTTTCAGACTCCTGGTCATCCTCCTTTCGGGACTTTAGCGAAAGCTTTGCCATTGCACTTGACACCTCAAAGGCTTTCGATCGGGTCTGGCATAAATCTTTAATTTCCAAACTGCCCTCTTACGGTTTCTATCTGTGCCTTGATCTATAGCTTTCTTTCTGGTCGTTCTATAGCCGCTGTTGTAGACGGCCATCGTTCTTCTCCTAGATCTATCAACAGTGGTGTTCCTCAGGACTCTGTCCTGTCACCAGCTCTCTTCCTTTTATTCATCAATGACCTTCTAAGCTGTACATCTAACCCTATCCACTCGTATGCTGATGATTCCACCCTTCACCTTTCCATTCGGTTCCTGCAACGTCCATTTCAGCAGTTACTTCAACAAACAAGGGATGAGGCTCTGGCACACCTAGTGTCTGACTTGGCTCGTATCTCTGAGTGGGGTAAAAATAATCTTGTTGTTTTTAATGCATCAAAAACTCAGTTTTTACACCTATCAACCTGACACAATCTTCCACAGGAATACCTACTAATGTTTAACAATATCCAGCTTAATCCTGCATCATCCTTGAACATGCTTGGGGTTTCATTCACTCAGGACTTATCTTGGAATGATCATATTGCATCTCTTGTAAAATCTGCTTTCAAGAGATTAGGTGTGTTAAGCCGACTCCATACCTTCTTTACCCCTGCACAGTTGTTGACTTTATACACGGGTTTTATTCGCCCCCATTTAGAGTACAACTCTCATGTGTGGGGAGGTTCCCCACATAGAGCTCTTCTCAATAGGGTGGAGTCAAAGGTTTTTCGTCTCATCAACTCTCCACGTCTTACTGGCTCCCTTCAACCTCTGTCTCATCGTCGGACTGTTGTATCTTTATCTCTTTTCTGTCGTTACTTCCATGGTCATTGCTCCCCTGAACTGTCTGCTTGCATCCCTCCACCTCTACGACGAGTGCATAGCACCCGTCTAGCAATAAACTCTCATCCCTTTTCTGTCCAGCTCTCTAATGCAAGAGTTAACCGTTATTTCAAGTGCTTTATTTATGCAACAGGTCAACTCTGGAACTGTCTCTCTCTGTCTGTATTTCCTACTTCCTATGATCTCCAGTTTTTTAAACGCAGTGTGTCCAGGCATCTGAAAATGAACGGATCTTGATTTTGGCTCTCTTTTGTATTGTTTTTGTATTTTCTTGGAGGGAACTATTTGTGGGCTCCGGCCTTTGGTTCCTTCTTTCTTGCATAATATATATATATATATATATATATATATAGTGCCTGGAAAATATAATGCACGAACAATGACCAGAATGCAGTTTAGGTATGACAGGGATGTGGAATAGTTAATGAAACTGTTCCACAGTGGGAAAAAGAAAAAACAATAAAATGTAAGGGAAAATAAGGAATGATGAAATGCGGAGGTGTAACACAACAATACCTAATATCACACACCCAAATCGCTCAGGCAGGCCACCATGATAAATATATGCTGATATGTTATTATGGGCATAGTACACTCGCAACCGGCACCGCCAAAAGCGACGTATACGAAACCCAGCGTTTCTTAAGAACGAAAGGGGCAGTAGCCAATCATATTTATTATCAGACGTAGTGGGCAGCTAATCATGGGCAAACCGAACTTTTGTCTGGGCAACGCCAGTCAAAGAAGGCGTTCGTCATGGACGTAAGAAACAGCAAGGTTGCACTACGAGGACTGATCATCGGTCTTCGAGAATGTGATTTAAGCATCCGGGCCATCGCCAACGAATTAGGCATATCAACTAGGACTGTGGCAAAGTGGATACGAAGATGGCAAGAATCTGGAGATCAGACTAATCAGGGTATGTGATCATTCGGTGAACAACATTACATACCTCTTGCACCATTTTTAATTTGTGAACTAATTTAGCCACGTTTCTCTACTCTTATCGAAGGGCAGTAAATATACCCTATTGTAACTGCCAGGAGTTTTCCATTTTTTTTTTTTCCTGCTTGTCTTTAATATGAGTGTGTGTGTGTGTGTGTGTGTGTGTGTGTGTGTGTGTGTGTGTGTTGTGTGCGTGTGTGTGTCTGAGTGAGTGCGTGTGTATGTGTGCGTGTCTGAGTTTGTGCATGTCTGTGTCTAAGTGTGTGCGTGTGTGTGTCTCAGTGTGTGCGTGTGTCTGTCTGAGTGTATGCAAGTGTCTGAGTGTGTGTGTGTGTGTGTGTGTGTGTGTGTGTGTGTGTGTGTGTGTGTGAGAGTGAGTGAGTGAGTGAGTGAGTGCGTGTGTGTGTGCGTGTCTGAGTGTGTGCGTGTTTGCGTCTGAGTGTGTGCGTGTGTGTCTGAGTGTGTGAGTGTCTGTCTGAGTGTATGCGAGTGTCTGAGTGAGTGTGTGTGTGTGTGTGTGTGTGTGTGTGTGTGTGTGTGTGTGTGTGTGTGTGTGTGTGTGTGTGTGTGTGTGCGTGTCTGAGTGTGTGCGTGTTTGCGTCTGAGTCTGTGCGTGTGTGTCTGAGTGTGTGAGTGTCTGTCTGAGTGTATGCGAGTGTGTGTGTGTGTGTGTGTGTGTGTGTGTGTGTGTGTGTGTGTGTGTGTGTGTGTGTGTCTGTCTGTCTGTCTGTCTGTCTGTCTTTTACGCAAAAACTAATGAACGGATTTTCATGAAACTTGGTGGAGGGATGGACCATGGGACAAGAAGAACCCATTACATTTTGGAGTGCATCCGCACAAAGGGGCACTCGGTAAAGCGCATACATCCGTCAACTACTGAATGGATATTCATGAAACTTGGTTGAGGGATGGGGCATGGTCAAGGAAATAACCCGTTAAAATCTGGAGAGGAGCCGGATAATGGAGCACTTAAATGGGGTGCATAGGCTACCTCCGCAAAGGATTGGTGGGCCTTTGAGGAGGTATGCACTCTATTGCGTGCCCTTCTAGTTATTACTGTATTTGCAGCTTCCCCATATTGTCCACCACGTTTGGGTAGGGGCCCGTGGGTAAGCTGTAGTGGTCCAGATTTTTACGTGAAATATGACAAGTGTGTCCACCCCCATGGCATAACGTGAGTCTGTGACCCCAACCCCCTCGGGAAGACTGGAACCTTTGCGCATGGCGTGGTTCTTTACCAAGATATGTTTATATCTGTTTGCCTGTGCTATTTAGATTATATTTTTAAGCTTTATCTCTTTTTGACATATGCATATACCTGATAAGTGTTTTATTCCCTTAGAAACATTAAATACGTAACTTAATAAATTGGAACCGGGGTTGTAAATCTTCCCAAGAAGTTTGTCAGTTTGTGGGCTTCATCTATCCTACATAATGAGGGACACCGATTTTGTCACTAAATCACCGCCTCCCCTAAAAAAGACGGCACGTAAATGTTAATGAGGGTTTGCATATGTAGCATTTCCTTGAGTGTCACATTTGCTATTACTGAATCTCCTGCACACCCAAAAGGCTCTCATATCACTCAAAACGAAACATTTTCCAACACATAAGCCCACTTAGTGTAATACTGCTCTGCCCTAAATACTCATTCAAGGATTTAAGAAAATATTTACAGAGAGATCAACATACTTTCGATCGTCTGACTTAATGTAAACAACTGCATTCCACAGCAAAACGACCACGCTCATGAGTGACGACACGCCAGCACGACGAAGCGTTACTACGTGTGGCACAGGAATCCTCACTAACAAATGCAGTGGCAATCCAGGAGAGACTTAGACTAGGAGTATCTCTCCCTATAGTCCGTTGGCGGTTAAATGAGACAGGAATATATAATAGGGTTTCCGCGAAAAAGGAAATCGTGCTGCCAGGCTGGAATTTGTCTACCAATATGAGAACAAAGGGCTAGACTTCTGGTCACAGGATGTTTTCTTTGACGAGAAAACTTTCCAATCGTCCGACCATGGTAGGGCTCATGTGTGGGGGAGAAGATAATATCCGGCAAGATGTTTGATATTTTGATGTTTGACCTAAAAGCACTGGTTCAACCAGTGTTTGATATAGCTTTTTTTTTTTTTTTTTTTCCAATAGCTGGAGTAAATCTCGGCAATCGACGTCCCCTACTGGGGCGTTAAGTCACAAACATCACACTCCCTTATCCATTATTGCCCAAAAAAGCAACTTCTCCCGAGTCACAATTAATGGTTATTCATTTTTGGTATTAAAAGTAGGTCATCTGATAAGAAAGGCCGAATTTTCATGCAGTGTAATCAAAATTACAATAAAATGATAGTTTTGCACTGGATAAGTAAGGAGTCGGTATGGTTACACAAGTGCCTGCAGACGAGTGAAGAGAGATCTCTCACTGAGAAGTCTGAACTGATAATTTCACATTGTTTTCTTTTCATTAAAGCTTCATAATTTTCTTTTTCAGACTGCTCTTATATTTACGCAATCCTCACGAGGGTGAAAATGTTTGGAATGGATATGTGGAAGGATCAAAAGAACCTGTATTTCTGTCCCAGGAAAGGTGGTGGTTATGTCGATTGCCGAAATTTGCGCCAGCTGAAAAAAAAAATAAAGCTGTAGTACTGTTACTATACATAAACCAAAATATCATTAATTAATTAGGATTAGGCCTACGAACTCGCTGATTTACTGTGAAACAGGCTCTCATAATCACATCAGCAACAATGTGAATGGTTTGTCAAAACAACAGTTTTGTTGACCACTGAACTGGTTACCCAGCACATGTGGGAAGGATAAATAAGTCTGTTTAGTCCGTAAGGTGAGATTATGCAAGAAAATATAAGAAACACTACTTACACTTATTCACTAGACTAAATAACTGTTATTCCTCCTCTAACTTTTTTTTTTTTTTTTTTTTGTAAATTAAAGCATTTTCCAAACAAATTAGAGTAGCTTTCAACTAAAGGAAGAAAATAAAATCAAAACTAACTCCTATAACGTAATATTCTTTTTTTTTAGCTATGATCGAGCAAACATCTACGATGAGACCGGAAGTGGACATCAAATGTGCAATGTATGGGGCTGGATATCTATGCATGGAGTGCGGGATTTTACGAGAGTAGAGGGACGGTTCACAGTGCAGAAATATTTGGAAATTCTTCAGGAATTTTTCCTACCTTCCCTGCAGGAGCGACATCCCTTCCCACCAGGTCCAACACATGCGTCCATGATCGGTGCCCAGTTCACATGGCACGTGCAGTCCAGGACTGGTTTGCTACACAGCAAAATCTTCAGCTATTGGACTGGCCTACCAAGGGATGCGACTGCAACCCAGTTGAAAGTATCTGGGCGAATATGGTCAACAGATGGGAGCCAGAAAGAGAGAGGGCAGCCAAGCAGTTAATGGAACATAGTACGGCGATAATGGGAATCTCTACGGGGAAAGCCGCACATTGTGAGAAATGTCTCCAGCATGCATTATAGACTCCGTGAGGTTATTGTGCAGGAGGGAGGATGGACCATTACTAAACACATCAATAAACTGTGTATAATCTATAGTCTGTTTTCCTTTTTCATATTATACTGTTGAGGATTACCAAATGCTCCTAATACTGTATGTTGCAAGATTCAGATATTCCTATTAAAATGAGCTTAGTAGCTATCAGTCAAGCGCTGACTCGCCGTCCTCAAGGTCCGGAGTTAGGGCCCATGCGGTGCTACATGGCCTTCGATGCCTATGCGATTATATATATATATATATATATATATATATATATATATATATATATATATATATATATATATATACTGAAGACAAAAGTAGACATTTCCGTATACCTTGGCCGTGAAACATGAATACTGTGGGTATCATATTGGAGTGGGATTAAAATTTTAATGATAAGCTTCTTTCTCTTCTAGCGGGCGTCAAAACCCTCCGGTATGGCTATTCTGACTAAACACATGACCATTTTATTAATGTTAGTGATAATCTCACGGTTATCGATCTGTCAACCATTTCTGATGTTGCTTACCACTACACACGACAATGCCATATGGTTTCAGTTGCCTTGTGCTATAGCGTTATGTTCTATCCAAGTCTGTTTATCGAACATTGTAATGAATTTGAGTGTCTACAATTACCTGATTATAGTTTTATAGCTTGATTTTTACTAGATTCAGGACACAGCACACATAGTATAAGTGGCTTGCTGGAACCGAATTGTCTGAGCACAATAACGCAGTATGGTCGTGTAACCGGTTTGAGATTAAAGTAGGGGAGATATGTGGAGGGAAGCGTAGTCTGGTAGATACTGTAACTGCTGATCAAGGAGTGCTGAATTGGTCTGATCATGTGGAATCCATGGATAGTGGGACTGGTGAAATGGATATAAGAATAACTGGTGGAGGGCGCAACAGAGAGAGGGAGAACGAGGAGATGGAAAAATACTGGGAGACAGGCTTTGTGTGCCGGAAATTTTTCAGATATTCTGAATTTGATGGCACTAGCCCAGACGGACTAGGCCGATAAGGCAATGCTCTCTAAAGAACAGAGTTATACTTTTTTTCCCAGTGTGGAACAGTTTCATTAGCGACCTCACTTCCTTGTCATACCTAAATTGCATACCGGGCATTGTTCCTGCATTATAATTTCTATATATATATATATATATATATATATATATATATATATATATATATATATGATGAATATATTCCGCCTCCATTATATGTTGCGCTAGGCAAGTCTTGGTTTGGCACGCGTCCCATTCAGTAAGGCAAGGCCTGCTTCGGACCAACAGCTCCCCTGAACATCAACAACGAAGCATCCAACTGCCTAATTGGTCCCAGCATCGTCACATTAAATTAAGCTCGAATTACAAGCATATGTTCAGTTACATTACATGTCATATATAATATAAGCACTAAACAG
>NC_137052.1:14054584-14122084 GCF_032717465.1 Coenobita brevimanus | reverse complement strand
GGGGAGGGAAGGCAGACCAGGGGCAGTGTTGAGTGCAGCTTAGTGAGAGATGAAGGAAGGGAGGGAAGGAAGGAGGGAGAGAGTGATTGAATGAAAACAAATCATGGCGCCACAACAACGAGGTCATCTGGCGCCATATGTAAAACAATAATATTTTTAAACATAATTAGATATAATAAAAACAAAATAAAGAAATGAAAGCACAAGTTTATAAGTCTGTTGAGTGTTGTGGGTAAAGTGTATGGTAGAGTGTTAATTATGAGAGATGAGAAGGTACAGAGGGAGTGATTAGTGATGAGCAGTGTGGCTTTAGGAGAGGGAGGGGATGCGTTGGTCAGGTGTTTGCTGTGAGACAAGTGTGTGAAAAGTATTTAGCGAAAGGCAAGGATGTGTTTTGGGCATTTATGGATTTAGAGAAAGCGTATGACAGAAATGATAGGGAGGCTTTGTGGACTGTTTTAAGATTGTATGGACTTGATGGTAGGTTACTAAAAGGGGTGAAAAGTTTTTATGTAAATAGTAGAGCGTGTGTAAGAGTGGGAAATGCTGTGAGTGATTGGTTTCCCGTGAGAGTGGGGCTGCGACAGGGATGTGTGATGTCGCCTTGGTTGTTTAATATTTACATGGATGGTGTTGTAAGGGAGGTGAATGCAAGAGTTTTAGGTGGTCTGAGTCTGGTAAATGTTGATGGAGGAGAGTGGAATCTGAAGCAGCTGCTGTTTGCAGATGATACTGTGCTGGTGACTGATTCAGAGGAGAGATTGAGACAGTTGGTAGAGGAGTTTGGAAGGGTGTGTGAAAGGAGGAAATTGAAAGTAAATGAGAATAAGAGTAAAGTGACGAAGTGTACGAGGTTGATAGATGGTAGGGGGATGAATATAGTTTTGAATGGTGAGTTGCTTGAGGAGGTAGATTGTTTTAAATATCTAGGGTCACATGTTGCTGTGGATGGAAGAATAGATGCAGAAGTGAAGTTTAGAATAAATGAAGTAGGAAAGGTGCTGGGAGGAATGAAAAAAGTGTTTAAATGTCGTTCGCTTAGAATGGATGTAAAGAGAAGGCTGTATGAGGGTGTTGTGGTACCGACTGCATTATATGGGGCTGAAACATGGAATATGGGTGTAGCAGAGAGAAAAAGTTTGAATGTAATGGAGATGAGATGTCTGAGGAGTATGTGTGGAGTGACGCGTATGGATCGAGTGCAAAATGATGAAGTGCGAAGGAGAACTGGAGTTGTTCGGGAGATGGCTGGTAGAGTTGAGCAGAGGGTGTTGCAATGGTTTGGGCATATGGAGAGAATGGATAATGAGCGATTGGTGAAAAAGATAACTAGATCTGATGTGAGAGGTGTAAGGCTGAGAGGAAGACTACGAATAGGATGGATGGACAGTGTGAAGAGAGCGCTGGATGCGAAAGGGATGTCTGTTGAGAAAGGAAGAGTGGCTGTGCGTGACAGAAATAAATGGAGAGAAATTGTGAATGAATAAGTGGTGACGCAGCCCTGAGGGGATATTCTCCCGCATTTGGTCTGATCAGCTAGTCAGGTCAGGTGCGGGTAAGGGGACGGGTCTGTTATGATGTGGCAGGGGTAAACCAGTTCTGCTGTCGGGCCCTGCTGCGGATGTCACTGATTGCATTGCGCAGTTGACCCTTGTGCGGTGTGATGCGGTGAGGATCTGTCCGTTCTCCCCTTTGGAGCTAAGATGCGAATGAATGTGTTTGAATGAATGAGTAAATGGAGAGTGAGTCGTCCTGTCTCGGCTACCTCCCTTTCCTTGGGGGAAGCAGCCTAGGTATATAGATAGATAGATAGATAAAAGAAACAAAATTCCCAAGAGTGACCCACATCTCCCCAAGGAGAGAGAGAGAGAGAGAGAGAGAGAGAGAGAGAAGGCTGGCAAGGGGCAGTGTTGAGTGCATTGTCAAGCTGAGGGAAAGATGAAGGGAAGGAAGGAAGGCGGGAAAGAATGATTGAATGAAAAGGCGCCGTAACACCGAGGTCATCTGGCGCCATATGTAAAACAATATAATAAAAAACGAAATAAAGAAATGAAAGCACAAGTTTATAAGACATAAAAGAAACAAAATTCCCTAGGGTGATGCACATCCCCCGAAGGAGAGAGAGAGAGAGGGGCATCGCGAGTATGGAAAACGTGGCAACACTGTACAGAGGTTCGTGCCCCACCCAAACCGCCACTTTAGAATGGTACGACCATAACCCCAATTCTCCTAATTATTTACTTGCTTAAGTTGTGTCCTCTCCCCTAACTTAGTAAATAACATCAACATGCCCCCCGTACGAGTCGCTTGTCCCTCATGCGGAAACAAATTCTACAATGATTGGTTTCCGAAATTCGGAAGGCCCGATGCAAAATGTTTCATGTGTCTGACCAATGAAAATATTCAGTATCTAGAAAGCACTGTCAAAAGTCATCAGTATGCAATTGAGGATCTGAAACAGGAAAATGCAGACCTCAAGGCAGAACTAAAAAAAGTGAAGGAAAGCCCCCTGAATACGACTTCAGCCGACCAAGCATTTCAAGTAGTGAGTAATAAACGAAAATGTAAACAAACGCCTAAGAAAACACCCGGAATTCCTACATCCAACAGGTTTTCCGTTCTTTGTGATGAGGGGGAAGATAGCATAGTAAAACAAGTCGTCCATAAGAATATTAAACATAGAAGCCAGGATATAAACAAAGCAAGTGGACTTTTCCTGGAGACCAAATTCAACACTAGGGAGAGCACCACACTGGTGGTTGGCGACTCCATATCAAAAGGTCAGGGCGCTGCCTTTGCATCAAATAATAAAGGCAAGAAAAGATCAGTGAAGGTTGTCTCTAGCAGCAAGATTGACATGATCACCAAAGACATTGCAAGTACACCAGTCAGTCGAGATGCATGTCTTGTAGTAAATGTAGGAACAAACGATGCACACGACGGAGGTAGAGTTTCCACCAAAAATATCTTGCAGAAATATGAAGCCCTTCTAAAAGTAATGAAAAATAAGTCAAATACGTGCGTGGTGAATGGTATATTGCCAAGGCTACGTTCCAACTCTTACTGCAGGAACAGAGTAGTGGAAATTAATGGAGCCCTTAAGGTAATGTGTACCAGACGAAACATATATTTTAATGATGTCTGGAACAGATTTGTTGAAAAGTCAAGCCTCTATAGACAAGATGGTGTACACTTAAATGCGAAAGGAATTGCAGAGATGAGCAAATTGATAAATATGGCCGTTTTTAAAATCCACGAGAATGCAGGTGTGGCGGAAACACCTGCGCCCCCTGGGGACCTCACTGACGCTCCCACCTCGCCCACCTTCCCCATCACCCCAGCCCCTCCCCTCACCCTCACCTCACCCCCCCCTAATCCCGCAGTCGCGCAGTCACTCTCCCCCTCCTCTCCCTCCCTGTCCACCCCTTCACTGACCCAGGGAAACTAAATCATAATTCCCGGGGAGATGGTGTATCCGGATTAGCCCTACAGTCAAAGCCAACCACAGAGCAAATTAAAGTATTATCATTCAATGCTCGCAGTCTTAGAAACAAGTTTAACGAACTCAAAATCCTTCTAAGTTCGAAGAATTTCATATAATAGCTGTAACAGAAATGCATCTTGATATAGGTAATAGAGATTTATTATCTGAATGCCAGTTAGACTCGTATAAATTTCATTATAAATGCAGAGAAAATGGATGCCTAGGAGGTGGTGTTGGGCTATATGTAAAAAAATCACTTAAACCCAACAGAGGTAATCTTAAGTGGACTGAACACCGAACTGGTCTGGGTCAAATTACATTTAAAATATATGAAAATAAATATTGTTACAGTCTACCGTCGTCCTACTCATACTCCAGAGGAAGACACAGAACTATATAGTACCTTGCAGGAAGTTCTCAATGAGGACGAAACGTTGATTACTGGTGACTTCAACCTGCCGTCAGTAAATTGGAATACAGTTACCGGTAGCAGTAATAATGACAAAAGGATGGCGGATTTAATTAAGAATAACTTTTTATTTCAATGTGTCACGGAACCGACAAGATAGGGCAGTATCTTAGATCTTGTTATCACTACAAATGAAGATATGGTCTCAAGCCTCACTGTGGGTGAACATCTAGCATCTAGCGATCATAATATCATAAGATTTTCCATGAATCTCTCACATAATGAATGCACAAGTAAAACTAAGATGCCGGACTATAAAAACGCAGATTTTAACGGCCTAAGGGACGCCCTGAGTACACTAGCTGAACACATAGAAAGAATTAATGATGTAAACGAAATGTGGGCAGAATTTAAGCACGTATTCATGACTGCTCAAAACAAGTACGTGCCAATGAAATCTAGACAAACCAAGGGTAGAAACAAACCAGCGTGGGTTAATGCCGATATTAGCAGAGCAGTTAAAGAAAGAAACCGTCTCCACACCTTGTTTAAAAGTCACACTAGTGAATTAGTCACAAGGCAATATATCAGTAGTAGAAGAAAAGTTAAAAAAAACTCATTAGAACAGCTAAACGACAATTTGAAATTGATATAACAAAAATAAGTTCTACGGATCCTAAGATTTTTTTATGGATACATTAACGGCAGTAAGAGACTCAAGGCGGGCGTTGGTCCACTTATCAGCGACGAGGGTGCTCTTATCTCGGACGATCATGAAATTGCCTCTACTTTAAATAAGTTTTTCAGTTCAGTTTTCACAGTAGACTACAATGACACCATCGAAGAGCATCAAATGTCAATCCAAAACACACTAAGTGATATGCATATTATCAGTAATGACGTGAGAGATAAACTTAATAAAATGAACAGTAATAAGACTCTCGGCTCAGACAATTTCTACCCTAAAATACTGAAAAATGTGGTGGACGTAATATGCAGTCCTCTAACATCTATCTTTAACAAGTCCCTACAACAAGGAGAGGTTCCAGCAAACTGGAGACTGGCTAACGTGACTCCTATATATAAAAAGGGCAGTAGAGATCAACCAGGTAATTATAGACCAATTAGCCTAACCTCTGTCTTGGGAAAGATCCTCAAATCATTAATTAGTGATAGGATAGTTGAGTTCCTAGAAACCAATAACGTAATTAGGAACGGCCAGCATGGCTTTAGAACACGGAGATCATGCGTGACAAATTTAACTGAGTTTTACGATACACTTTTTAAAATGAATGATTGAACCAGGTCACTTGATATAATCTACTTAGACTTCCAGAAAGCCTTTGACAAAGTGCCGCATGATAAACTAATGACAAAAGTAAGATCACTTGGAATTGACGGAAATATTCATAGGTGGATACGTTACTGGTTATGTGAGAGAAAGCAATGAGTCGTTATAAATGGAGTAGAGTCAGACTGGGCTCCGATCCCTGAGGAACACCAGTGGTGTTCCTCAGGGATCGATGTTGGGACCAGTCCTATTTATTATGTATATTAACGATATCGATGTTGACCTAAACAACTTCATTTCTAAATTTGCGGACGACACAAAAATTGGCAACACTATATTAACTGAAGAAGAGAGAATTAGCCTTCAAAAAGACCTTAACAATATTGTCAGCTGGTCAGAAAAATGGCAAATGCCATTCAATGTAAGTAAATGTCAGGTATTGCAATGTGGGAAGAAAAACAAAAGGTATGATTACGAAATGAGGGGCAAAATCATTAGCAAGTCTTCATTAGTTAATGATCTAGGCGTACTAATTTCAGACGATCTGAAATGTTCAAATCAATGTATATCTGCCGCCAATAAAGCCAACAGGGCCCTAGGCTTCATCAAAAGACATTTTACATATAAAAGCAAAGATATTGTAATCCCACTATACAAAAGCATAGTCAGGCCACACTAAGAGTTTGCAGTGCAATTTTGGGCGCCTCACCTAATTAAAGATATAGAAATACTGGAAGCGGTCCAGCATAGGGCTACCAAGTTAATCCGGTCCCTGAAGAATAAACCGTACCTCGAGAAACTCAGGGAATTAAACCTATTCTCTCTTAGAAAACGGAGACTCAGGGGACAGCTGATTGAATGTTTTAAAATTCTAAAAGGCTTTAGTAATACTGATTCAAGCAAGCTATTCACAGTAATTGCCGAGACTGTAACTCGAGGAAATGGATGAAGTTGCAAGCAAGGAGGGCTAATCTTGATACAACCAAAAACTTCTACACTTACTCTGTTGTAAGTGAATGGAATAAACTCCCCGGGAATGTGATTGAGAGTGGTACCATAAATATATTTATAAAGAGACTGGACATGTATCTCGACGCAATTGGTATCATTTAGTTAGGATGGAGCAATTATTGCATATTCGCGCCTGCAGTCATCTGTCTATTAGACACAGACAGTATTTTACGGTAAATATAATAGATAAACACTCTATTCATCCTTTTATATATATATATATATATATATATATATATATATATATATATATATATATATATATATATATATATATATAATTGCATGCATAGAGTAAGTATGTGGCTGTATGCACAAATTTTCCTTTTCAATATTATTCTACTTTCTGCCGATCCTATAAAATTCCTTAAGGTTTTTCATTCCTGCAAGGTATTACTTCCTCTCTTGTTTCCTGTACGACAAATGCCGGAGGGTCTGGAGGGTGGGGGAGAGAGCCTTCTGCTGTGCTATCCTTTTCTCCTGTTCCTATGCACTGTATTAGTATTAAGGCCGGACCACCTCGTAGGGACCGTAAGGTAAAATAACCATTAGTATGGAGGACGTATTGAAAGAAATTAATAAGTTAAAACCTCAAAAATCGCCAGGTCTGGACGATGTATATGCAAAAATTATAAAAGAAACCAAAGAAGAATTATGTCAGCCACTTTTAACATTATTTAATGACTCTTTAAGTTCAGGAGAAGTTCCCGAGGCGTGGAAGACCGCAAACGTAGTGCCCATCTTTAAAAAGGTGATAAATCAGCTGCGTCGAATCATCGTCCGATAAGTCTAATGTCAATAGTAGGAAAAATGTTAGAGTCAATTTTGGCAAATAAGATTAGAGAACACTTAGAAAGATTTAATCTTATAAACGAAAGTCAGCACGGATTCAGGCAAGGACGATCCTGCCTCACAAACTCGTTGTCATTCTACGCGGAGGTCTATGAGGCAGTAGATAGCGATAAAGCTTACGATGTTATTTATCTGGACTTTAGTAAAGCTTTTGATAGGGTCCCACACGAAAGGTTAGTTAGAAAGGTTCGAGCACACGGTATAGACGGCGATATCTTAAAATTGATAGAATCCTGGTTGAAAGGACGAAAGCAGAGAGTAGTAACTAGCAGTGTACCACAGGGTTCAGTACTCGGTCCCTTATTATTTATTATATATATAAATGATCTAGACTTAGGAGTCAATAGCAGAATCAGCAAATTTGCCGACGATACAAAAATAGGGCGTATCATTAACTCGACCGACGATTGCCATAACTTACAAAAAGACCTCGATACATTGTCCAAATGGTCTAAAACTTGGCAAATGGAATTTAACGGTGAAAAATGTAAAGTACTTAACGTAGGCAAGACCATTGGAGATACTAAATACAGCTTAGATAAAGAAATTAGCAAATCGGAATGCGAGAGAGATCTAGGAGTTATGATTAGTAACGACCTTAAACCAAGGCAGCAGTGTATTAATGCGAGAAATAAAGCAAATAGGGTCCTAGGATTTATTTCGAGAAGCGTGAGCAATAGATCATCTAAAGTAATACTGAAACTTTATCTAGCATTAGTATGGCCACATTTAGCCTACGCAGTACAATTTTGGTGTCCTTACTATAGAATGGATATTAATGTACAGAGAAGAATGACAAAAATGATACATGACGTCCGGAACCTGTCATATGAAGACAGACTGAAAAGACTAAGTCCGCATTCGCTAGAGAGGCGTAGTGTAAGGGGAGACTTAATTGAGGTGTTTAAGTGGATGAAGGGTATAAATAAGGGAGATATTAGCAAGGTACTTAAAGTGAGCATACAGGATAGAACTAGAAATAATGGTTTCAAACTAGGAAAATTCCGTTTCACTAAGGAAATAGGTAGAAATTGGTTTGGTAATAGAGTAGTAGACGAATGGAATAAGCTACCTAGTAAAGTAGTTGCTCCCTCTTCCATTGAGAGTTTCAAGCATAGGCCAGATAAGCATATGACAAATAAGGGGTGGATATAGAATAAAGAAAATCTTATAACCAATACTATACGGCGTGGTGTTCTTTCTGACTTTTTCCTGCCGGCTTCGGCTGGAGGGTTTGGAGGGCAGGGGAGAGCCTTCTTCTTTACTATCCTTATCTCATTCTAGTAGTTCAGTTACTCTTCTAGGAGCTGCCTAGCATGGGCCAACCGGCCTACTGCAGTTATCCTCTCTTCTTATGTTCTTATGTCTGTGTATCTATGTAACTCTATGTAACTCTCTCTCTCTCTCTCTCTCTCTCTCTCTCTCTTTCACACACACACACACACACACACACACACACACACACACATTATTTTCTGTTACTCATTGTCACCCAAACAAACTCTCTGTCTGTCTGTCTGTCTCTCTCTCTCTCTCTCTCTCTCTCTCTCTCTCTCTCTCTCTCTCTCTCTCAATGTATCTACAAATCTGCCTCTCCCTCTCTCTCTCTCTCTCTCTCCATCAGTATATCTACAGTACAAATCTCTCTCTCTCTCTCTCTCTCTCTCTCTCTCTCTCTCTCTCTCTCTCTCTCAATGTATCTACAAATCTGCCTCTCCCTCTCTCTCTCTCTCTCTCTCTCTCCATCAGTATATCTACAAATCTCTCTCTCTCTCTCTCTCTCTCTCTCTCTCTCTCTCTCTCCATCAGTATATCTACAAATCTCTCTCTCTCTCTCTCTCTCTCTCTCTCTCTCCATCAGTATATCTACAAATCTCTCTCTCTCTCTCTCTCTCTCTCTCTCTCTCTCTCTCTCTCTCACACACACACATTATTTTCTGTCACTCATTCTGTCACACAAACACTCTCTGTCTCTGTCTCTGTCTCTCTCTCTGTCTCTGTCTCTGTCCGTCTGTCTGTCTCTCTAAATCAATAACTCACTCTGGCTAACTCACTCTGTCTCTGACTCACTCACTCTCTCACTGTAACTTAGTCACTCTCGCTCAATAACTCAGCCTCACTCTAACTCACTCTCGTTCACTCACTCTTTCTCACTCCCTGACTCACTTACTGTCACTGTCACTCAGTCACTAATTGACTCAACCATTCACTCTCAATAACTTTCACCCACTCTCTCTCAGTGACTCACCTACTCTCGTTCACACACCCACACATTCCTTCACAGTCACTCTGACTCTTACTCACATTCCATCACTTTATCACTCTCACTCACTATCATTCACTTACGCACTCACTCACTCACTGACTCTCGTTCACTTAATGTCTCATTTACTTACAAACTCACTCTCCCCTCTGCTCACCCCCTATCTCTAACTCAGGCAACACCTCTACTTCACTCACTGACTCACTCACGCACTCGCACTCAGTCACTCTCTCATGTCACGTCCTCCTTCTCTGTCTCTGTCTGTCTGTCTGTCTGTCTGTCTGTCTCTCTCTCTCTCTCTCTCTCTCTCTCTCTCTCTCTCTCTCTCTCTCTCTCTCTCACTTTGACTCACTCACTCACTCTCACTATTTCAATCGTATTCATTCAGTCTCTCAATAACTCAATTTCTCTTACTTTCACTCACTTATTCTCGCTCACTCATTGTTGCTCGCTCACTCATTCTCGCTCACTCACTCACTCTCTCACTCACTGACTCACTGAATTACTAACTCACTATGTTGCTGTCACTCAGTTGCTCATTGACTCATACCGTCACTCAGTTGCTCATTAGCCCAATGACCCTGGCGTCTCTCGCACTCAATTATTCACTCTCAATCACTTTCACTCAGTCACTCTCACTGACTCACTCACTCTCTCCTTCACACTCACACTGACACTCTCAATCACATTACATAACTCTATCACTATCACTATCATTCACTTACTCAAGCACTTGTTCACGCACTCACTCACTCACTCTCTCTTTTACTAACTCACTAACTCTCCCTCTTGCTCACTCCCTTACTCTTCCTCAGTCAGTACCTCTCCTTCACTTATTGACTCTCTCTCTCTCTCTCTCTCTCTCTCTCTCTCACACACACACACACACACACACACACACACACACACACACACACACACACACACACACACACACACACACACACACACACACACACACACACACACACATACACACACACACATTTATGATATGTGAATATAAATGTTATTAAAGAAGTTATCTACTAATTAAAATGGACAATATATTAGGACAAATATCTTTTATTAAAAAAAAAAAAAAATCAGTAAAAAAAAGTGCATGCATATAGTAAGTCTGTGGCTGTATGCCTAGAGTGTTCATTTTCATATTATTCTACTTTCTGCCGATCCTATAAATTTCCTTCAGGTTTTTCAGTCCAGTAAGGAATTACTTCATCTCTTGTTTCCTGTACGGCAAATGCTGGAGAGTCTTGCGGGTGTCAGGGAGAGCCTTCTGTTGTTCTATTCTTTTCTCCCGCTCATAATATAGGCCTATATAAATATCACGGCCGAACCGCCCGTAGGAACCGTAAGGTGTGTGTGAACTGTGTATCTATGTAACTCAATGTAACTCTAGCTCACTTACTCTCACTCACACACTTCCCCATTCTCACCCACTCACTCAATCTCACTCTCACTCACCTGCACTCAGTGTCCTTCTCAATCGTTCTCTCTCTCTCTCTCTCTCTCTCTCTCTCTCTCTCTCTCTCTCTCTCTCTCTCTATGTTTCTACTCTCGCTCACTTCCCCTCACTCGCACTCACCTTTTTTTTTTTTGTAACTAAGTGTTCAATGACTCAATGACCCTCACTTTCTCACTCAATCATTTACTCTCATTCATTATCTCACTCACTCACCCACTCACTCTCCTTCAAACTCGCACTTGGACATGTCACTTACATTCTGTAACTCAATTACTCTCACTATCATTCACTTACTCAAGCACTCTTTCACTGACTCTCTCACTCACTCTCACTCACTCACACACCCATTCTCCCTCTTGCTCACTCTCTTCCTCTTAGTCAATACCTCCTCTTCACATACTGACTTACTCTAGCACTCTCAGATTCTCTCACTCAGTCATCCTCTCTCTCTCTCTCTCTCTCTCTCTCTCTCTCTCTCAGTCAGTCAGTCAGTCAGTCAGTCAATTAGTTTGTCTGTCTGTCTGTCTGTCTGTTACACTACAATATATATATATATATATATATATATATATATATATATATATATATATATATATATATATATATATATATATATATATATATATATATAAGCCGAAGCCCTAATCCCGCAAAGGGTGGCCGCAGACAAAACGCCTCCAAGTCGCTCTGTCACCCACCATTTGACTACCCTCCCCCCAACTCACTCACTCCCTCTCTCATATACCTCTCAACTCCATCCCTCCACCTCATCCTCGGTCTTCCCCTCCCTCTCCCTCCCTCCACCTCACCTACATACACCCACTTAGTCAGTCGTTCATTCTCCTGTCTCTCCACGTCCAAACCACCTCAGTGAATTTCTCCTAATCTTCTCAACCACATCCACATCCACCCCACAACGTTCTTTCACTTCTTCATTCTTCAACCTGTCCCTCCACGTCACTCCACATGCTCCTCTCAAGTGACTCATTTCCACTGCTCACACTCTTGACTTGTTCCCCTCTTGCAAGGTCCATGCCTCGCTTCCATACGTCAGGGTAGGGATCACATTACTATCATGCAGTGACTTCTTAACTCCCATAGTAACCTCCCTATTTCTCATCACTGCTTTCAATGAACCAACAACCTTCCTTCCCTGCTGTACCCTTTCAAGCACTTCATCCCCCAAAGTTCCATCCTTACTCATCACACTACCCAAGTAATTGAATGCACTCACATTCTCCATATCATCACCATCCAACCTCACTGTCCTTTCTGTGACTTCATTCCTCTCAAACACCATAACTTTACTCTTGTTTACATTAACTTTCAGCTTCTTCTTCCTACACACTGTCCCAAATTCATTCACCAGACCTTGCAACTCCCATTCATCTTCACTCAGCAATACTGTATCATCAGCAAACAGCAACACCGGAATCTTCCAAATCACTCTCATTCATTAGAGCCACTCCCACATCCACTGCCCTACCTTGCACCTCCTTTACAACCTCATCCATGTATATATTAAACAGTCATGGAGACATCACACAACCCTGTTTCAGTCCCACACTGAGATAAAAAAAACTCACTCAGCTTACCCTCCACTCGCACCGTAGCCCTAGCTCCTTCGTACATACTCTTCACAGCACTCAACAATTTCCCCTCTACTCCATATATTCTTAATACCTTCCACATACCTTGCCTATCTTTTCTGTCATAAGCTTTCTCCAAGTCCATGAAGGCACCATACACTTTCTTTCCCTTCTCTAGATACTTCTCCACTAAACATCTTAGAACAAATATCTGATCTACACACCCTTTTCCCTTCCTAAATCCCCCTTGTTCTTCTCCAACTAGCTCCTCTGTTATATGCCTAACCCTATCAATGAGTATTCTACCATATATTTTTCCAGTCACACTAAGAAGACAAATACCCATGTGGTTACCAAATACTTCTCTCTACCCGTTTCCTTTGTATAAAGGAACAATTATACCTGATTTCCAGTCCTCCGGAACCCCTCCCTCTTCCTAAGCCAATCTACATAACTTCCATATCCACTCCACTACAATCTCATCCCCATACCTCAGCATTTTACCACACACTCCATCAATTCCTGGGGCCTTTCCCATCTTGATCTTCTTCATTGCTTCCACTACTTCCGCCCTACTGATTTCTTCCTCCCTCCTCTCATCTCTTCTTCTCCCAGCCATTCCCCAACCACTTATACTTGCACTGCTCTCACTCTCTACATTCAACAAATATATATATATATATATATATATATATATATATATATATATATATATATATATATATATATATATATATGTATATATCACGTTTATATGAATATAAATATTATTACAATATCATCTTGTAATTAAAGTAGACAATATTTTAGGGCAGATATAATAGATAAATATTCTGTTCATCTGTTTTTACAGTTTGGACCCCCAACATACAGTATGTGCCCGAGCGAAAGATTTATCGCATCAGCAAGAAATAGGAGAAGGGGTCGAGATGAAAACTCCGTAGTACAGTAGCGAACTGTTTTTGGATGTCTTAGAAAATTTTGAAGGTACAAGAAAGACATACATCAATTTGGAAATCGCATAAAAATCTTCAATTATTTTCATTTCATATACAACCCGTAATTCCCAATATTTTTTTTCGTAAATTGAGGAAGCGATAATTTATAAGGCAGAATAGCGTAACAGCCAGCTGCGCAAGAAGTAACGGTCAAAGGTTGCCTGAAGAGTGCAGCAGTATTTTCCGACGATTGTTGAGAGCATCCAGATTTTGCCTATTCAAAACAAAGAATACCTTCTGTTTGGCTTTTTTTTTGGGGGGGGGGGAATTTTTGACTGAATTAAGAGTCAAACCAATACATTACCCTGATCGACGAAACAAACTCTAAATTTCTGATATCTGATTCGAATCGAAGCGCACCGAGAGATTTGGTGAAAGTAATTTTGGTGAGTAAGCAAAAAGCAGTCATTATTAACCTGCTAGGTCCCAAGCCCTAAACCTATATTTAATACAAGAGGAGAATTGGTTTTAGGAAGTGTGAGGGAATATTTTGGGTGTAATCTAATAAGTTCTTTTTAGTATTTTCAGGTCAGGAAATCAGAGGAAGATGATGAGCCACATGAGACAATATTCAGCATTGCGCACTTGCTCGCTCGCTCGCTCGCTCGGACACGTTCCACACTTTCAGTGTGGACGCCTATTACTTGTTATAAAAAAAAAATCAGTGAGAAAAAGTGCACGCTCATAGTATGTCTGTGGCTGTATGCATAAATTGTTCATTTCAGTATTATTCTACTCTCTGCCAATCATATAAAATTCCATAAAGTTCTTCAATCCTGTAAGGTATTACTTCCTCTCTTGTTTCCTGTACGGAAAATGCCGGAGGGTCTTGTGGGTGCGAAAGAGAGCCTTCTGCTGCACTATCCTTTTCTGCACATATAAGCATAGCACTCTTAATGTATTAAGGCTGGACTGCCTGGTAGGGACCGTAAAGTCTGTGTGGCCTTTGTATCCATGTAACCATATGTAACTCTCGCTCATTTCCTCTCCCTCTCTCTCACACTCTTTCTCACTCTCACTGTCAATCTCACTCTCACTGACTCACCTGCACTTAGTGTCACTCAGTCGTTCTCTCTCTCTCTCTCTCTCTCTCTCTCTCTCTCTCTCTCTCTCTCTCACTATGACTTACACTGACTCACTCACTCTAACTCACTCTGACTCTGACTCACTCACTCACTCACTCTCATTCACTGTCTCCTACTCAGTCCTTTCTGTCAATAACTCAATCTTCATTACTTTCACTCACCCATTCTCGCTCACTCATTCACTCTCCCTTATTGACTGACTCACTGAATTACTTATTCACTTTGCTACTGTCACTAAAGGGCGGTTCACACGAGCAAAATCGAGGCCTGCCGGAATTTACTCCCCGGTAGAATTTTTTTTTTTTTTTTTTTTTTTTTTTTTTTTGATGGAGAGACCAACGTGTCGGTCTTTTTTTTGCCAAAATCGGGAGAAACAGGCGAGGCCGATTTAAATGGGCGCTTCGAACAAGGCAGAGCTCTGGGAACGGAGACGAATACGATATCTTGTGTGCAGTAATAGTAGTAGTTGTTCCCTAGGCAGTCTGGCCAAACAGCCCCGAGTCCCTTAGGAAGGCCACGGCCAAGACCGGGCTTTCCCACAGAGCTCTCAAAGAGTGTATGTTGTGTTGTTGGCATAGGTGATTGTGTGCAATGCAGTCTTCCATAATGTGCTTAATAGTATGGGGTGCTGTGTTGCATCCTGGACAGGCATCAGCGACGGAGTCATCCAGCCTCTTCTGGTAGCTTAAGAGGACTGGATGGTGCCCACATCTCAGCCTGGCCAGGTGGACCCTGTCCTCACGAGGGAGATAGGATTCAGAAGGGTGGATGTCAGGAGGCAGTGCGAGCAGCTGTGTGTTGTCTTTAAGTGACTGAATGGAGCGGCGAGTGATCTGAGTGTGGATATGCTTCTGGAAGCTGGTCTGAGGTGAGCGAGGGTGGAGAGATGACAGTATTTGTGTATAGTATCATGTGCTGGGTGTTGTTTTGATGTTCCTTGGTGTGGGTGGATGTACTGCTATGTACTGTAGTGGATGTTGTGGGTTTGTGGAGGCTGCAGCAAGAAAGTGGGTGCCTCTCATGTCTAGGTGATCATTGACTTTGAGGACTTTGGTTTCTTGATGTAAGTGGTCTGTGGGTGTAGTAACTGTGCAGCCTGTGATTATTTTTAGGGCCTTGTTCTGTATGGTCCGCAGAGTGTTGTAGTGTGTTTTTGTGAGGTTAAAAGCCCAGGCAGGGCTTGCATAATTCATCACTGAACGTATGTATTGTTTGTATACTGTGGTGGTGGTTTCTTTGTTGTGTCCAAATGTTGCATGGGCAAGTGACCTCAAAGCATTGAGTCTTGGTGTTATTTTATTTTTAATGTTTGTGATGTGATGTTTAAATGACACTGATGTATTGTATGTTACACCAAGGATTTTGTGTGTGTGTGTGTGTGTGTGGTAGGGGAGTGTTGTTTATGGTAAGGTGTGGGATGTGACTGTGTTCTGCTGTCCAGTTTGTGAGAAACGTCACTGTAGATTTGGCTGGGGCTATTTTGAGCCTGTTTGTGGTGAACCATTCGTGTAGTGTGTTGAGGTAAGGTTGAATGATGTGTGCAGCTGTGTTTGCGTTTTGGTGCATACATGTATGTGTTATATCATCTGCATAGGAAGCTATGTGTATCTGTGGTGTGTGGGTACATCATGCATGTCTAGGTTAAAGAGTGTAGGGGACAAAACAGATCACTGGGGGACGCAGTTTGTGAAGTTTCTGATGTTAGAAGACTAACCGGCAAATGTTACGTGTGCACATCTGCCTGCTAAGTAGTTTGCCAGCCATCTTTTTGTGTTATTGTGCATGTTCGTGTTGGTTATTTTGTTTGTGAGGTTGTGGCAGGGGATGGCATCAAAGGCTTTGCTAATGTCTAGTGTGATTAGGAGTATTCTGTGTGGTGGCCTAGCTGAATTCATGCCATCGAAAACTCTCTGTGTGAGGTCTGTAAGAAGGGTGTTTGTGGAGTGTAGTGGCCTAAAGCCATGTTGTGACTGGGCTAGGGGAATGTGAGGTGTGACTAGTTGTAGTACCAGTCGTTCAGTGACTTTAGACGGGGTGCAGAGGAGTGTGATGGGGCGATGTGAGGAGGGTAACGTGGGGTCTTTGTTGGGTTTAGGGATAGTGATGATATTGCCATGCTTCTAGATGTTGGGTATTATGTTGTGTAAGTACCTGTAGTTTGATATGTTGGTGAGTGCTTGTATGCCTTGTGGTCCTAGGTGTTTAAGGTGAATGTTGCTTATGTTGTCTGGTCCACAGGCAGAAGAGTGCTTGAGGTTGTTAATGATGTGCTTCGTCTGGTTGTATGTGAAAGGTGCGTAGTCTGGGTCTGTGGGGAACTGTCTCTTACGTCGGATGATACGTCAGTCTTCGGGATGGGGGTTTAGATGGCTGACTTGTGAAAAGTGATTGATGAGAGTGTTTGCTTGTTGTTTGTTTGAGGGTATGGTGTCTGTTGTTGTGATGGCAGCGTGTGATTGTGTGGTGTTGCTGTTGGAAAGTGTGATGCTGTTTAGTGTTTTGTAGAGTTTGCTGATGTTTGTTTTGTGGTCAGGTGTTTGGAGGTAATTTTTCCAGTTTAGTGTTTGCTGTTCTGATATTTTATTGTTTATTTGAGTGTTCAGTTCTTGTATTTGTTGTAAGGTGTCTTCTGTATGGGGTGTTGGGGAGTGTTGTAGTGTCCCGTTGTCTGATGAGGCCTTGAATTTCTGTTGTGAAGTTGGGGTTGTGTCTCTTTCTGTTGCCTCTAGGGATGTGTCTTTTGTCTGCGTTTTGTATAATTGTACTGAAAGTGTGCACAGCGGTGTTGATGTTTGTGATGGGTGTACTGTTTAGTGTTTCGAAATGTTGTTCTGTTTCAGTTACAAAGGCCTCCCAGTTGGCTCTCTTATAATTAGTGTATGTGTGTTTGTGGCTAGCTGGGGTGATTCTGGTTTTGGTAGTGATGATGATTGGGAGGTGATCAAAACCTAGGGTTTAGACCACTCTCCATGATGTAGTGGGGGCCAGGTTTGGGGAGCAGAAGGTGATATCTGGAGATGATGGGAGGAAGAGGGCTTGGTGTGGGATTTGGGTATGTTGGTCTAGATTGTTCAGTATGAAAAGATGATCTGTCTGGGATTGTAGTACCAGCCCTCTGTCTGTGCCAGGGTTGTTGACATGCCAGGCCGACGACTTGGCGTTGAAATCACCACCCAGGATGATGCTGGGTATGTTAGTGATGTGGTGTATCTGTGGAGAGTAATTATGTGGTACTGTGTGGAACGATTAGGGGGGAATGTGTGTTAGCGATTGTTATGTGTGATTTGTTATCAGTGCGTATTTTAATTGACTGTATTTCTGTTGTGGTGTCATGTGGGGGAAGAAGTTACTTTGTGTGTGCACTGGTATCTGCAAAGTTGATGGATTTGTGTACCAGGGTGATGAGTCCACCGCCACTACCGTCGGCCTGGTCTTGTCGAATGGTGGTGAAGTTATGAAATGTCGGTGTTTTCTGTGCTCTGTGTAGTTTTGTTTCTTGTAAGATGGCAATGTGCATGTTCTGTTGTTTGATGAATTGTGTGAGTTCTTGTTTTTCGTGTTTATGCCATCTATGTTTAACTGAAGGATGTTTATGTTGTGTGTGCGATGTGTGTTGGCTGCTGCAGCACGGGGGGGAGGTGGTGTGGGTGGAGGGGAAGGGGTAGGAGGTTGTGATGGAGGTAAGGGTTGAGGTGGATTAGGATGGGTTGGAATGGGAGGAGTTGGGGGACTGGATGGTGTCAGAAGGATCGGTGGGTTTGGCTGTGGAGGTGTGAAGGAAGTAGGAGTAGGATTGGAAGGGGGGTTGGTGGGTGGGAGGAAGGAGCATAAGGAGCAGATCCAGGTGTTTGTGTATTGTTTTCTGGATGCAAGTGTTGTGCAGGTGTAATGGGTCCAGTTCTTGCAGGAATTGCACTGAACTGAACCCTTTGTCTGTCGGCTCGAAGTGATAGGTTTTAAGCATGTTGGACATATGTATTTGCTGGTGGGTCCTGGATTGCTCTCAATGTCCCCGGCTAGAAGAAGTCGTCGCGAAATGACAGCCGGGGAGTCACTTCTCGGTGTAGAAAAAACGGTGTTGTCTTGTGTGTTGTGTTGGGAGATGTGGTACTTGCCTGGGCGACCGAAGCCACTCCCAGGTACTCGAGCCCTGTCAGGGGCTGGGGGGGGGGGGTTTGCGTTGGTTTGGCCCCCATGCTGTCCTCTTCTCTTCGACAGCCTCTGGGGGGTAGACCCACGACGAAGACGCCACCGCTTCAGGTCCACATCTTGTGTGTTTACAGTACTACCAAAGAGTATAGAAATAGATAAGAGAGGACAGTCGCACCATCCCCGTGTAACTCTGGGTGACAGTGGGAGCCCAAGCGGCGGGTGTGGAAACAGAGCTGGAGAATATATACATCATGCTGGGCAGTTAGTTCTGTGCTGCTGTTAACTGCAGAAATTCTAGGCAAAAAAGGCCGAGATTATTTTTTTTTTCAATTCCCAAAGGACAAGGAAAAGTGAGTGATATATTGACAATCACATCTTATCTAAACTAAGTTCACGCTGATGAAATTATCAGGAATGTTGATCTGGTTGGTTATTATCTCATTGTTGCTTTGGTATTTAATTCACCGTGATTTATCTAGACACTACAAGTGGTTAATGAGCGTTGTTCTAGAGTATCAGACTCTTTTTATGTTGCTCATGCTACGTAATTTCTCAGTGTTTTATCTGTAGACTACAATGGTTACTGAGTGCTTTTAACCTAGAGGTCAAGGAGATGGGTCCAGAATTCAAGCAGGGCAGATCTCCTAGGGAGAACATCCGAGTCTCTGTTTAGAAGTTTTTTGTGCTGAGCACTTTGAGGACAACCAGTTCATGAACTCGGACATAAAAAGTCAAAATACGGTTCCTGATTTACCCTAAAAGAAAGCTTTGATCAGCCAGCTACACTTGCTTCACATGTTTTTATCAGCCAACTACATTTGTCTCACATGCTTTGATC
Source organism: Coenobita brevimanus (assembly GCF_032717465.1). Lineage (NCBI taxonomy): Eukaryota > Metazoa > Arthropoda > Malacostraca > Decapoda > Coenobitidae > Coenobita > Coenobita brevimanus. The sequence goes on along the minus strand of NC_137052.1, from coordinate 14,102,647 downwards.
AGCCAGCTACACTTGTTTCAATTGTTTTTATCAGCTTTTATCAGCCAACTACATTTGTCTCACATGCTTTGATCAGCCAGCTACACTTGTTTCACATGTTTTTATCAGCTTTTATCAGCCAGCTACATTTGTCTCACATGCTTTTATCAGCCAGCTACATTTGTCTCACACGCTTTTATGAGCTAGCTACATTTGTCTCACACGCTTTTATGAGCTTTTATCAGCCAGCTACACTTGTCTCACATGCTTTTATAAGCTTTTACCAGCCAGCTACTCTTGTCTCACATGCCTTCTAATCACTAAGTTAAGGTTTGGTAAAACATGGAAGACCTCTTTTACTTTTGCAATTGAAATTTTTTAAAATTTAGTTGTAGGAGAGAGAGAGAGAGAGAGAGAGAGAGAGAGAGAGAGAGAGAGAGAGAGAGAGAGACAGACAGACAGACAGACAGGCAGAGAGAAAGAGAGAGAGAGAGAGAGAGAGAGAGAGAGAGAGAGAGAGACAGACAGACAGACAGACAGGCAGAGAGAAAGAGAGAGAGAGAGAGAAAGAGAGAGAGAGAGAGAGGAGAGAGAGAGAGATTTGGTAAAAAAAAAAAAAAATGCTTGGTTTGCCATCAACCCTGTATATACATTTATAAGGTTTGGCATTACACCCCCTCCAAAAAGTTGCAGGTAGCTATTTTTTGCTTTCGTAAAAAAAAACATTGTTGGTACAATATTCCTCATATGCAACAAAAGTGCTTTAATTAATACTGACATTGGCATTATCTTTATTCCATGACTGTTAGTGTGGAGAGGTTGAAGTATTTAACAGGATAATTTGAACCAAGAGATAATCTTCGACTACTGGTATTATATATTATATATTTCTTTTCTGATAATTTACTGGTAACTTTCCCTTTTTTCCTCTTCTTTATCATTCTCTCTCTCTCTCTCTCTCTCTCTCTCTCTCTCTCTCTCTCTCTAGGGGTTATCCCTATGTTCCGAGGATCCTATGTTCCCAAGGATAGGTTAGGTTAGTTTACGATAGGTTAGGTTAAGTAAGGTTTGGTTAAGTTGGGTTAGAAGGATAGGTTAGGTTAGGTTAAGTTAGGATGTAAAACTGGGGAACATAGGTATGCTCCCTCTTTCTGCATTCATAGCTATACATGCAGATAGTATAGATGTTTTTTTTTTTAAATCATAATAATGCTGCTCCAGATGCAGTATTGTTATTATTTATTTACAATGGAGAGTTTCAATTTCTTAATAAACTGGCTTGATATATCCCATTAGTTTACTCCCTACGTCTCAACCTTTTGAATGACACTTGATTTAGTGCCAGGAGTTTTACATGAAGATGTAAACCACAGTCAGAGGCCAGTGTGTCAAATCGAGAGGTATGAGCTGTCAGTGACCAGCGCCACACTCATTTGTTTTTATTTACTAATTTTTTCCTGCAGAATATTTAGTAAGATTTCGAAATTAGTGCATCGTTATATATATATATATATATATATATATATATATATATATATATATATATATATATATATATATATATATAGAGGCTATAATGGAGCAGAAGACATTGTTACAGTCCACATAAGTGCTAACATCCGCCTTAAACACTGGTTTGGCGTGAGCCATCACAAACGACTGCTATCACAATTTCCGCGCCTGCCGTCAGGCGGCGCCACCGTTCCCGGAGCTACACTTTTCCCACAGACTCGCGCGACTGTCCCCTCTTACCTTTCTCTATACTCTTTGGTACTACTACTACTTAACGTTCATTCCAGTTTTGGTGTATCTGTTACGAAAATGAGTATAAAAGAATGATTTTTTAAGTATGAATTTAAGATATACACAAGGAATCTTATGATTTTATGCTTAAGAAAATGTATGCACACGGCCCTGAAGCCCCCGAAAAGCTGAGTGACAGTAAAGGCCTGTTCACACGAGCTAAATCGCGGCCGTGAGGGCTCATCTTGAAGTAGGCAAAGTGCAAGAGCTGCACACCTAGTACGAGTATGGTGGTTCATCTTAGTAAACACTGTTGCCGAGTTCCTGCCTCCGCAGTCTCCGTATGTGTGAATATCTTTCCGGGAGAAATGCCAAAGTCGGCATTTTTTCCCGCAAATCTGCGAAAACCGGCCTTTATTGTCTCACTGACTCAATGGGCCACACAATAAAACTAAACGCCATTACTGACGAACGTGAACGTCTGACGTTCCTGTTTTTCGTACCATAAATAACTCTGCTGTTTACGCCAAGCGATTGTCACCTGGTTATGGTGTAAAACAGTATTGGAATGTGACAGGAGGATAAACGCCACAAGAGATCCCCTTTTTCGTGTAACAAATTTAAATATTCATATATACGATAGCCCGATTTTCAATTTATAAACACTGAATAATTCAGAGATAAAATTTTCCTTAGCAAGCTAAAACATATGTGAAATACAAGGCTATTTATACAATTTTACAAGAATAAACGTTTCCGTTACGAATTCGAGTAAACAAAGACTTCCATGGTGGTGAGATGGCGACGTGGCGCGTATTATTGAAGAAAGGATAAATTATGCTTCACAGCTTATTTCAGACTACCTGTGTACTGTCTCAATAGATTTTTGAAACGGCAACTGTTTGAAAGTTCGTGTGTGGGCCAGCTCAGTGTGTAGTTACCACATTTGAGGGCAAGCTAGTAAGTTTTTGCTTGTAACCCAACAACATCCTTGTGTGACAATCTGGTAAATTTTTACAAGTGGACAATACACCCCACGGTAGTGAAATATATTTTTCTGGTAGTTTATGATGCGATTCGAATGTTTGACCTTCATTTTTGTCGGAAATGCCTCATTTCCCCTCTTTTCCAATCATGAACTTTGATTGGACAAGTAAGCGAAATCAAGCATTTTTCGGAAAAAAAAATGAAGTAAAAAACAACTCAAATCGCATCAAAAACCACCACAAAAATATACTGCACCACCGGGTAACATAACGGAACAGACGAAACCTAACCAAACAGACGTAACCTAACCTCACCAAACGCAGTAAACCTAACCAAACCTACCCCAACATACCTAACCTAACCTAGGGGAATACGTAACATAACGTCACCAAACACACTAAACCTAACCAAACCTACCCCAACATACCTAACCTATCCTAGGGGAAAATGTAATGTAACCTCACCAAACACATTAAACCTAACCAAACCTACCCCAACATACCTAACCTATCCTAGCGGAATGCTTACCCTAGACTCCTAGAGATACGATTGTCCAGGACGAGGGTCGTCTGGTAATAACGTCGTGGTTCCATAAACTTAGAATCCAGTGGTTTATGAACAATATAATTTGCCAAGCCAGAAGGTGTGTGTTGTCCAGAAAAGTTCCTTAGTTGTCAGAAACACAAAAATTATACTGTACCCGTTTCTTGTTTTTTGCATACTTTTTGTACCGACCACAGCACCACTGATGTTTGTCTTTTCTAAATTTACAAGGTTCCTGACAGACTGGGCAATAAACTTTAGAAGGTAATACACCGTGTCTTCTAAAAAAACTCAATAGCCTTTTCAGATTCTGAATGGAAACGCTTAATCACCTGTAAATAATCAATATCACACCCGGGACACACAGCACGTCTTTCTTCTTCAGAGGCCATAGCAAGAACGATTTGAATTTTCCATCCAGATTGAATCAAAGAGTGCGATTCAAATTTATTGGCCGAATTCCATCACGTGACCTAAATTAGGCCTGTGGCTGGGTGATACAGATCTACGAGACGCATGCGCAGTCGAAGGGAAGAGAAACACATACGAATGCATGCATTTTTTACCCGGAGTGGCCGAGTGGTCTAAGGTAGGGTTTTTTAGGAATTGTAAATTAAATTCATTATCTCTGAAAATATCAATTTCTGAATGGGGTAATGGGGGATCATTGTGATCCTTAGGGACTATACTATATGTTAATGGTGCTAAAATTCCAAAACTGCATATTGTCCACTTGTAAAATAAGACCGACAATCTTGCCTATTAAAAATCATGAAATAAATGACGTACAAGAAGAGTGTACTGTATATACAATATTATATTACATGGCATAAACTACACTGAGTTGGGTCACTGTTGGTAAACGGTTAGTTATGTTTGTATTTTTCACTAGCTAAAGTGTCCCCTTATACAGTTAAGTTACAGAAATTGTTAAAAAAGTCATACAGCTTTTTCATCAGTGCCTGCAAGTATGTGCAATCACTTAAGTTCTTTATTGAAATATTTATTTTTTAAGCTGATATAGTTAAGATCGTCATGTAAGGTTACCAGATATGAGTGAATTGGTCAGTTAGGATGCTGGTTTCAGTCAAGCACTCAGATTTGAGCATAAGTGTGTAGGCTTTAAATCAAAATTTGTTAGTAAATGCAGATTGTTTCATGAGATTTCCAAAAAAGAAAATATCCAGAGGCATCTTTCTATCCAAAGAGCTTCTCATACTTGTAAATAGCTACGCGTCTAAGGAAATGGCCTGTATCATTCATATATATATATAAAACAAAATAGTTAATTAGAAATGAGTTACTGTAATGAAGGAGTAGCTGGGTGTTGGAAAGGCATGGGATATTGGTTAGGGTGGAAGGGTTATACAAAAGCATGAAAGGTGCAGTTAAGCAACGACCGACAAACTGGAAGTAATAAGGTATATATTTAGTGAAGGAGACATAATTTAGCATATGACCAGTTTAGGAGAAAGCTAGGACAACAGGAGAGTAAACAGTCCGAAAATGTATAAAACAGAACTGGATGAAAGTATTATAAGGGTGGAATGATTTCTGGGAAAAGAATGCCTATCTAGCAGACTTGGACAAAAAGAAATACTGTACCATGCAGCTGGGAAATCACTGTATACTGCTCGAAGGGAAAGGTAATAATAATGTGAATCTCAGAGTAGTATAATTACTGAACTAAATTGGAAATTTACTATAGTTGCGGCGTACGACTTTGAGGTTGTCATTATCATGCGCTGGCAACCTATCAACAGTGCGTCCGATTTCGTATCATTATACACGAAATCATATTAATGTACACGAATATATTATACACGAATATTATTATACACGAACATATTATACACGAAAATTATTATACACGAACATATTATACACGAATCACACGCGTATCATATTATACATGAAATCGAAGGCACTGTTGACGGGTAGGTTGCCAGGGAACGATAATGTTAACCTCTGACTCGCACGACTCGACTATAGTAATACCTGAAACTGAGAAGGTGACATTAATGTAGGGGAAAAAGCCATAGCTAGATATGTAGAAACTGAATGAACAGCTGTCACAGTACACACATCTGACAACCAGTATTTTTCAGTATTGTCTGCTGGTCATGGCTGGATGATAGGTGTGGAAAGAATGGAGAAATGTTACTGCATCCCTCTTGTGTTGGTGCTGCAATGAATGTAACCATTCAACCAGCTTTGTAAAGAAATAAAGCAGTCTCCATGCTAAAAATAATTCTCCAATAACTCTGTATTAACATCCTGCAATATATTAGGAACACATGACATACTGCACCATGAGCAGAGGTGCAAATAATCTGGATAAACTGCTGTAAAATTCCTGAATGGTGAGATGGCCGGAAACATAACAAGGAAATCTATGTAGTATGCAATAATACACTTAACGTACCTTGCTGGAATAAATTCATATCGAGAAAATTTCAATAATTATTTCATGCAAAGAACTCTCCAATACAAGTTTCTCTAACTACACCAAACTATATGCACAGTACACACTACACTCCCTTTTCCAAAATTTAAAAAAAAAAATCATGGCTACACAACACACAGCCTCGGAGTCCCCAGCGAGGGGGGGACCATAAATGCCCCCATCTTCCGCCCCTCTCCCGGTGACGACTTGAGCTGCCTGGAACCACTGTCTGACTCACTTCATTCCTGCAACATTCGTGGCCTTTCCTCTAACTTTCGCTCTCTTGAGCACCACCTCTCCCCCTCTAAACCTCACCTTTTTCTAACTGAGACTAAACTGTCTGAGGCAACTGACAGCAAACCCTTCTCTGTATCCTCCTACTTTCTCTATACTCATTACAAAGCCAAAGGTGGCTGCTGTGTATATATACGCAATGACTTATCCTGCTCTCGTGTTCCTGAACTTGATTCTTCTGAATTCTCTACACTCTGGCATCAGCTTTCCTGTCATTCTCTGACTAAATATATCTGCGTTGTTTACTTATCCCCTAATTCTACTTACTATCAAAAATTCTTCGACTATCTTACTTCTACGATGGAACTCATTCTATCTATTTCTCCTTTCTCTGAAATCTCCATTCTAGGAGATTTCAATGTTTACCACCACCTTTGGCTCTCCTCTCCTTTCACTGATCCACCTGGTAAACAAGCCTACATCTTTTCTATTCGATCGCGATCTGAGTACCTGTAGGAAAATATTAGCCAAAAATCAGAGATTAACCCTAGAACATTATACTTGGTATGGCAGATAGTACTTACATTCAGCTTTCTCCAGAGACATGCTGAGCCTTCGTGGACTACCCAAGGACTTGTGGAGACTTGCAAAGTTGGGTAACAAAATCTTCACTTTCACACCTCCAGCAACCCGGTTTCCCCTCTACCACAGCCTCATTCTGTCACAGTAAACTTTATACTACAACGTACAGGTAGTTTGGAATCCGCATTTGTACAATAAGCACTGAAAATAAGGCTAAAATCAATGAAGCGTAGGGCCGACATGCAGCGCGGCGGCGGTCTTCCCGTCACTCAACAAACATTACCATTTTCACAGCTAAAAACACGTATACTACATTATTTTCAATCATATTACTTCTCAAAAGATCACCACAGCGCGCTTTTTATTCTGCCTTACGCCCATCACTTTATTCTCGTTCCTGTCGGCCGCTCGCACTGACTCGGAAGAGCTAGAACTGCCATAATGTCACTTTGAAAGCCTGCGGTATACTGACGCTAAACAGGGGCAAACCGTGCGAAAAAAAGCTAGTGTTACAACTGGGGAAACAAGCGTTTCCTATTAGAATAAACTGCTTGTGAGAGGAGAGCGCAGATTTACAGTTCTGAGCAGTCAGAGCGCTGCCATGTATCACAGCCAGGCTGGCCGGGCCGTGGTGGGGGGGGAGGAGGGAAAAACGCGATACTTGGCAACAACGGAGGTCAGTAGTACAAAGGTAAAGTATGTAATTGTAGCTAAAGGGTGGTGGTACTGATAGACAATACCAGCTGGAACATCCTTGCCCGCGTTTATTCAAAATTAACTCAAATCGCAAACGCGACACTCCACCGTTATGTCCTTTTTGGTGAGCGTCGCAAACGCAACGCCCCGCGTTTTAGGGGTTAATGACCTATAGCAGCTTGTACAGCATCCTACCCATATCCCTGACTGTCTTGGAGAGATCTCCAACATACTTGACCTCTTCCTTACAACTAATCCTTCTGCTAACACTGTTAATCTTTTCTCTCTGTTGGGCTCCTCTGATCACAACCTTATCACCTTAACCTGTCCTATCGCTTCAGTATGGCCTGTGGACCCTCCAAAGAAACGTCGTCTGTGGCGCTTTGGACCTGCGGATTGGGAGGCCCTCAGGCAGTACTTCTTTGATTTTCCCTGGAATGATTATTGCTTCCATGGCCTGGAGCTATCTGAGTATGCCTTGCGCATTACGGAGGTTATTCTCTCGGGCATGGAAGTATGCATTCCTTTCTCATATCCTTTGACTAATGTAAGAAAGCCTTGGTTTAATCACGCTTGTTCTAATGCTGTCCATAATAAGGAGAGGGCCTATAAAAGGTACTGGAGCCAACCCACCCCAGAATCGCATCATTTTTAAGTTTCTGCCCAGAATCGTGCTAAGTCTGTTCTTCTCTCTGCTAAAAATAATTTCATCCGTACTAAATGTTCTCAACTCTCCAACTCGAATTCTTCCTGCTCCTTCTGGCACCTCACAAAAAACCTTTCTAACAACTTTATCTCATCATCCTTCCCTCCTCTTTTCTACTCTAATGGTTCTGTACCTATTTCTTCTACTGATAAAGCAGATCTCTTTGCTCAGACTTTCTCCTCCAATTCCACCTTAGACGATTCCGGTACTGTTCCTCCATCATTTCCCCCCTCTGAGTTCCTCATGGCTGACATTAAAATTTCTTCAGCTGATGTATTTTCTGCCATCACAGGCCTCAGTTCTAACAAGGCATATAGGTCTGATGGAGTTCCTTCTATTGTTCTCAAGAACTGTGCTTCTGCGCTTACACCCTGCCTAGGCAAACTCTTTTGCCTTTGTCTATCAACTTGTACCTTTCCTTCTTGCTGGCAGTTTGCTCTCATTCATCCAGTCCCAAAGAAGGGTGACCATTCCCAACCTTATATCGTCCAACTGCTTTAACATCGTGTATCTCAAATGTTTTCAAGTTAATTCTTAATCGAAATATTTAAAGCATCTCTCCTATCACAACCTTCTTCCTGATCGTCAGTATGGGTTCCGTCAGGGACACTCCACTAGCGATCTCACCTACCTATCAGACACCTGGTCATCCTCCTTTCGGGACTTTGGCGAAAGCTTTGCCAATCCACTTGACATCTCAAAGGTTTTCGATCGAGTCTGAAATAAATCTTTAATTTCCAAACTACCCTTTTACGGTTTCTATCCTTCTATCTGTGCTTTCATCTATACAGGTAGCTTCCTTTCTGGTCGTTCTATAGCCGCTGTTGCAGACGGCTATCGTTCTTCTCCTAGATCTATCAACAGAGGTGTTCCTCAGGGCTCTGTCCTATCACCAGCTCTCTTCCTTTTATTCATCAAAGACCTTCTAAGCTGTACGTCTAACCCCATCCACTTGTATGCTGATGACTCCACTCTTCATCTTTCCATTCGATTCCTGCAACGTCCATCTCAACAGTTACTTCAGCAAACAAGGGATGAGGATATGGCACACTTAATGTCTGACTTGGCTCGCATCTGTGAGTGGGGTAAAAATAATTTTGTTGTTTTTAATGCACCAAAGACTCAGTTCTTACAACTATCAACCAGAAAAAGTCTTCCACAGGTGTACCCACTAATGTTTAACAATATTCAGCTTAATCCTGCATCATCCTTGAACATGCTTGGGGTTTCATTCACTCGGGACTTATCTTGAAAAGATCATGTTACATCTCTTGTAAAATCTGCTTCGAAGAGATTAGGTGTGCTAAGCCGACTCCATTCCTTCTTTTCCCCTGCACAATTGTTGACTCTATACACGGGTTTTATCCGCCCCTGTGTGGAGTAGAACTCGCATGTGTGGGGAGGTTCCCTGCATACAGCTCTTCTCAATAGGGTGGAGTCAAAGGCTTTTCGTCTCATTAACTCTCCTTCTCTTACTGGCTCCCTTCAACCTCTGTCTCTTCGCTGCACTGTTGCATCTTTATCTCTTTTCTATCGTTACTTCAGTGGTCACTGCTCCTCTGAATTGTCTGTTTGAATTCCTCCACCTCTACGATGGGTGCGTAGCACCCGTCTGGCAGCAAACTCTCATCCTTTTTCTGTCCAACTCTCTAATGCAAGAGTTAACCGTTACTCACAGTCCTTCACTTATGCAACAGGTCAGTTCTGGAACTGTCTCCCTCTGTCTGTATTTCCTGCTTTCTGCGATCACCAGTCTTTCAAACGCAGTGTGTCCAGGCATCTCGAAATGATCGAATCTTGAATTTGGCTCTCGTATTTTGTTTTTCTCTTGGAAGGAACAGTTATTGTGGGCTCATGGCCTTTGATTCCTTCTTCCTAACATAAAAAAAAAAAAGAGGATAAATCATAATTTATTCTTTGCTTATACAGTACAGTATATCGTGTTTGTAAATACATCCTCTTTATGCGTTCTGCCATTATTTGTTACCAATTCTAGCGCATATATACTTATTTCCTACACAAAACTAACAGCTTAGAATGGATTAGCTAAATGTCTGGTTTATTAAACAGAAGAAATACTCAAAATTCGCGCATTCTCGACCAATCTAGCAACTGTCGTGACATTTAAACGCCAGAAGTGGGTTTCGTCAAGACTGACAATCCAGATTTTCTGTAGTATGGATTACTGACTCAGGAACGTCTGACGACCGAACGTCGACGTTGGACCTCCTGAACTCTTGGTTTTTATAGTAGGGCCCAATTACCCTCATTCTCTCACTCAGTCATTCACTCTCAATCACTTTCACTCACTTATTCTCACTGACCCACTTACTCTCACCCACTCATTCACACTCTCCTCCACACCCGCACTCACATTCGATAACTCTATTACTCTCACTGTCATACTCAAACGCTCTTTCACACATTCTTACTCACTCAATCTATTTTACTCACACACACTAACTCTCCCTATTGCTCACTCTCTTAGTCAATACCTCTCCTTCACTTACTGATTCACTCTCGCACTCTCACATTCCCTCACTCAGGCCCACACACGAACACACACATACACTCTCTCTCTCTCTCTCTCTCTCTCTCTCTCTCTCACTCATCCTCACCTTACTGATCGCACCCTCTCTCTCTCTCTTAATCACTAACTCACTCGCTCATTCCCATTCACTCACTCAAACTCACTGATCCTTTGACTCACTGTCTCACTCACTACCTCACTCGTATTCAGTTACACTCAATAGCTCAATCTCTTACTTTCACTGACTCATTCTCGCTCACTTACTCTCTCTTACCCTCTGACGAACTAAAGTACTAACTTATGTTACTGTCACGTAGTTACTCATTGACTCTGACCCTCACTCTCTCACTCAATCATTCTCTCAACCACTTTCACTCACTCACTTTCTCTGATTCACTTACTCTTATTCACTCACTCATTCACACTCCCCTTCACACTCACACTCTGACACTCTCACTCACATTCGATAACTCTATCATTCTCACTATCATTCACTTACTCAAGCACCCTTTCACTCTTTAACTTTCAGTCACTCAATCTCTCTTTTACTAACTCATCTACTAACTCTCCCTCTTTCTCACTCCCATACTCTTAGTCAATAGCTCACCTTCATTTACTCTCTCTCTCTCTCTCTCTCTCTCTCTCTCTCTCTCTCTCTCTCTCTCTTTCTTTCTTTCGTTTTTTATGATATATGAATATATTAATACAGAAATAATTTGGTAATCAAAATAGACGGTATTCTAGGGCAAATATAATTCATAAACATTCTGTTTTCTGTTTCGTATACAAAAAAAAAAAAAAAAGAAAGAAAGAAAATCAGTAAGAAAAGGTCGTTGAGTTGGGTAAGTCCGTGGCTGTAGGCCTAAACTGTTCATTTCCGTATTATACGACTTCCTGCCGATGCTACACAATTCCTTCAGTTTCTTCAGTCCTGCAAAAGTATTACGTCCTCTCTTGTTTCCTGTACAGCAAATCCCGGAGGGTCTTGCGGGTGGGAAAGAGAACCCTCTGCTTCGCTGTCCTTTTCTCCTACTCCTATAACTGTGACACTGTATAAGAATTAAGGCCGAACCGCCACGCAGGGACTGTAAAGTGTGGTCTGTGTATCTATGTAACCATGTAACTCTTGCTCACTTACTCTCACTAACACTCTTCCTCACTTTCACCCACTTTCTCAATCTCATTTTCACTCAACTGCACTCAGTGTCACTGTCAATCATTCTCTCTCTGTCTCTCTCTCTGTCTCTCTCTCTGTCACATCCATCCACACTTTCACTCACTCGCACTTGTTCTCTCTCTCTCTCTCTCTCTCTCTCTCTCTCTCTCTCTCTCTCTCTCTCTCTCGTCCATCCACACTTTCACTCACTCACACTCTCTCATCCACACATTCACTCACTCGCACTCATTCTCATTCTCTCTCTCTCTCTCTCTCTCTCTCTCTCTCTCTCTCTCTCTCTCTCTCTCTCTATCTCTCTCTCTCTCATCCACACATTCACTCACTAGCACTCACTCTCTCTTTCTCTCTCTCTCTCTCTCTCTCTCTCTCTCTGTCAGTCAGCCAGTCTGCCTACCTGTCTGTCTGTCTATCTATCTCTGTCAGTCTGTCTGTCTGTCTGTCTCCCTCTCTCTCTCCCTCTCTCTCTCTCTCTCTCTCTCTCTCTCATTCACACCTCCACACATTCCCTTACTCGCACTCATTCTCTCTCTCCCTCTCTCTCTCTCTCTCTCTCTCTCTCTCTCTCTCTCTCTCTCTCTCTCTCTCTCATCCACACATTCACTCACTCGCACTCTCTCTCTCTCTCTCTCTCTCTCTCTCTCTCTCTCTCTCTCTCATCCACACATTCACTCACTCGCACTCTCTCTCTCTCTCTCTCTCTCTCTCTCTCTCTCTCTCTCTCTCATCCACACATTCACTCACTCGCACTCTCTCTCTCTCTCTCTCTCTCTCTCATCCACACATTCACTCACTCGCACTCTCTCTCTCTCTCTTTCTCTCTCTCTCTCATCCACACATTCACTCACTCGCACTCTCTCTCTCTCTCTCTCTCTCTCAGTCACGTCCATCCACACTTTCACTCACACGCACTTGTTCTCTCTCTTTCTCTCTCTCTCTCTCTCTCTCTCTCTCTCTCTCTCTCTCTCTCTGTCAGCCAGTCTGCCTACCTGTCTGTCTGTCTGTCTGTCTATCTATCTATCTGTCTGTCTGTCTGTCTGTCTGTCTCTCATCCATCCACACTTTCACTCACTCGCACTCACTCTCTCTCTCTCTCTCTCTCTCTCTCTCTCTCTCTCACTCACCTGCACCCTCTCTCTCTCTCTCTATCTCTCTCTCTCTCTATGTATCTCTGCTATGCTCTCCTTTTCTCCTGCTCCTATATTTATCGCATTGTACCAGTATTAAGGCCGGACCTTCTCGTAGGGACCGTAAGGTCTGTGTGGTCTGTGTATCTATGTAACTCTCGCTCTCGCTCTCTCTCTCTCTCTCTCTCTCTAACTCTCAGTCACCCACCCTGACCCTATGACTCACTCACTCACCCTCACTCACTATCTCACTCGTACTCAGTCATTCTCTCAGTAACTCAATCTCTCTTCCATTCACTAATTCTCGCTTACTCACTCAGTGTCGCTCACGCACTCATTCTCGCCCATTCACTCATTCTCTCTTCCAGACTTACAGAATTACTGACTCACTATGTTACTCTCACTCAGTTACTCATTGATTCAGTGACCTTTAGTCTCTCACTAAATCATTCACGCTTCATCACTGTCCCTCTCTCTCTGAGTGACTTACCACTCACATCTTCCTTCACATTCGCATTCTGACACTGTCACTCAAATTCGATAACTCTATCACTCACTATCATACACTTAGTCAATTTTTCACTTGCTCACTCACTCTCGCTCACTCACTCTCTTTTCCTCACTCACACACTACTTTTCCCTCTCGCTCACCCGCTCACCCCCTTACGCTTAATCAGTCAGTACCTCTCTTTCACTTACTGACTCACTGTTCGACTCTCACATTCTCTCTCTCTCTCTCTCTCTCTCTCTCTCTCTCTCTCTCTCTCTCTCTCTCACACACACACACACACACACACACACACACACACACACACACACACACACACACTCTTCCTCACTCTTACACTTTCAGTCTCACTCTCAGTCACCTGCACTCAGTCAGTCTCAATCGTCCTCTCTCTCTCTCTCTCTCTCTCTCTCTCTCTCTCTCTCTCTCTCTCTCTCTCACACACACACACACACGTACACACACTCTTCCTCACTCTTACACTTTCAATCTCACTCTCAGTCACCTGCACTCACTGTCGCTCTCAATCGTTCTCTCTCTCTCTCTCTCTCTCTCTCTCTCTCTCTCTCTCTCTCTCTCTCTCTCTCTCTCTCTCTCTCTCAGTCACTCATTATCTTACTCGCTCACTGTCAGTCACTCACCCTGACCCTCTGACTCACTCACTATCTCACTCGTACTCAGTCACTCTCAATAACTCAATCTCTCTTACTTTCACTTACTCCTTCTCTGTCACTCACTCACTGTCGATCATTCACTCACTTTCTTACTCACTGACTCACCGAATAAGTAACTCACTACAGTATGTTATCATCACTCAGTTCCTCTTCGACTCGGTGACATTCTCTCAATCATTCACTCCCAATCACTTTTTACTCACTCACTCTCACTGACTCGTTTACTCCCTCACCCGCTCATTCTCTGTTACTCACTCACACTTAACTCTCCCTCTTGCTCACTCCTTTACTCTTACCCAGTCAATACCTCTCCTTTACTCTCTCTCTCTCTCTCTCTCTCTCTCTCTCTCTCAGTCAGTCAGTCAGTCAATTAGTCACAGCCAGTCATTCAGCCAGTCTGTCAGTCTATTCGTCTCTCTCTCTCTCTCTCTCTCTCTCTCAGTTATGATATATATATATATATATATATATATATATATATATATATATATATATATATATATATATATATACTGTTTATTACAGAAATTATTTACTAATTAAAATAGGCAATATTATAGGGCCAATATCGTTGATAAACATTGTTAATCTGTTTAATTTTTAAAACAAATCAGTTAAAAAGTGCATGTATAGAGCAAGTCTGTGGCTGTATGCCTAGATTGTTCATTTCCGTATTATTCTGCTTTCTTCCGATTCAGTGAAATTCCTTCACGTTTTTCAGTCCCACAAAATATTACTTCCTCTCTTGTCTCCTGTACGGCAAATGCCAGAGTGTCTTGAGGGTGGGGGAGAGAGTCTTCTGCTCTGCCGTCGTTTTCTCCTGCTCCTGTTATTATAGCACTTTATTACTGTTATCGCTGAACCGCCCCGGTGGATCCGTAAGCTCTGTGTGGTCTGTGTATCTGTGTAACTCTAGATAACTGTAGCTCACTTCCAATCACTCCCACTCACTCTTCGTCTCACTCATCCTCTCTCAATCTCACTCCCACTCACTAATCTGCATTCAGTGTCACTCTCAATCGTTCTCTCTCTCTCTCTCTCTCTCTCTCTCTCTCTCTCTCTCTCTCTCTCTCTCTCTCACTTACTCTGGCTCACTTACTCTGACTCTGTGACTAACACACTCACTCTCACTCACTATCTCACTCGTACTCAGACACTCTCAAAAACTCAGTCTCTCTCACTCATTGTCGCTCACTTATTCATCTCGCTCCCTCACTCACTTTCTCTTACTCTCTGACTCACCGAATTACTAACTCACTTTGTTAAGTAACTCAGTTGCCGATTGGCTCAATGAACGTTACCCTCTCGCTCAGTCATTCACTCTCAATCACTTCCACTCACTCACTGACTCATTTACTCTCACTCACTTCCACTCACTCACCCTGACTCATTTACTCTCACTCACTCACACTATCCTTCACATTTACACTCTCACACTCTCACTCACATTTGATAACTCTATCACTCTCACTATCATTTACTTATTCAAGCACTCCTTCAGTCACTCACATGCCCATGAGGATGTGTATAGGCCTGGTGCAACACCACAAGGATGACCACGAGTTCCTCCTGAAGTGCAGAGACTACATGGGAGAGTCGCCATGACTCGGTATGACAGCCACAGACAAAAGCCGACCCAGTAGAGCCATCAAGACAGACTGAGCCATCTGTGAAATATGTGGCCGATGCAGGGGAGTGCAAAGTAGCCACCCAACGAAGGCCATCCTGACGTAGCATGGCTGGAATGGAGGAGCGTGGTTTGGTCTCCGAGGGGCAGAGGATTGTGAAAAGAGGAGGGTTCCATGGTGGTGGGTCAGCAAACCCAGGACAGGGTAGGTATGGATCCTGGCAGATGTCAGGGGCAACACCCAAACCGCGAATAACAGCAGCCATTGTCTGGGCCCAATCGCGCTGGGGTAGAGGAGCGGGAGGCCTGTACAGTAGCCACTTGAACATGGCCAACACCGGCAGTTGCTGGCGACGTTGCCCCAGCTGAAGAGTGATGACTGCTACCCTTAACGCAGTGCTTACTTCACATGTCTCGCAAAGGTGAGGCCGCTGTCGAACCAGGCTCTCAGATACTGGTGGACAGTGATGAAGGCAAGCTGGTGCCCATCAAGAGTCAGTGGGAAGTCTGGGGGACCAAGGCCGAAAGGGAGACACTTAGTTTTTTCCAAGTTGATCTGCAGACCCAGCTCATTGCACCGGTCATGTAGCTTGGAAAGAGCTGAGAGGGCCCAAGTGAAACAATCTCGTCTTGTAAAGGTGAGGACCAGACCGTTGGTGTAGCTGAAGAGGGTCACTCCTGGGCCATAGTCGATAGTCAGTAGCCCCTCCACCAGAACGCTGAATAACAATGGGCACCCTGGGGGGTGCCATTGGGGTGACGATAGAAAGGGGACAGGTGCCCCTGAAAGCAGACCCCTGCGGTGCACTCCTCAAAGAAGTCCCTGACCCATGACAACAATCTGCAGCCCACTCCCTTGGTCACAAGAGAATAACAAAAGGGCTGGCCAGTTCGAAGGCTTTTTCAAGGTCGAGGAAGACAGCCATCCCCCGTCCCTCTCTGAGCTCCCTGAGGATGGATGCTAGGCAGTGCATAGCACTCCTGCCAGGATGGTAGGCAAAAATCCTCGGATGAAGCAGTCCCACACGCCAGGCAAGGTGAGCTCACACAACCCTCTCTGCCGTCTTAGCAACGCAGCTAAGAAGGGAGATCGGGTGCTTGGCGGTGGGATCACGAGGTTTAGGAATCAGGTGGATGGTAGCTGTCTTACACGGCCTCGGCAGATGACCCTTGAAGCATGAAATGTTTAGCAAATCAAGTAGCCGCTCACTACCACAATCTCCAGAGTGAGATAGCACAGAGTAAATGAGCCTGTCGAGCCCAGGCGCAGTTTCGCTCATGCAGTGCAGCACTTTTTGGAGTTCCCTGCTGGTGATGGGACAATCAACGGGGTCAGGCCTTTCACAGGCACCCTGGATCACAGCGACACGGGAGGCAGACAGTTGTGCCTGTAGGGTCGAGACAGACGGCAGATCATTGGAGGCAGAACGGTCCGTGAAGTGCTGGCAAGACTTCTGGCCTCAGTGGCAGAGTCAAGATGGAAAGGAGGATGTGGATCAGCAATGGACCGGACTCTCCTCCACATCTTACAGAGAGTGGAGTGAGAATCCAGGGTACGACACCACCCAATCCATGCCTCTTCCTTGAATCGGTACTTCTCAGACGTTACATGGTGCGCAACTACAACCAGATACCGATGGTGTGGGGATGTAAGGTCCCATTGGTACTGCCTGCGTGCTGCATTCAGCCTCTTGTTCAGTTCCTCGACCCTGTCGCAATAGATCCAGCCATCTCAGTAACACCACGCAGATCATCACAGTGGGATAGTGAGTGAGGCTGCCTGCGTAAAAGCATGGACTAACCGATCCACTCTGCTCTCGAGGTCCGGGTAGGAGGGGATGCGCCGAAGGTTACTGCCAAAGCATGACGAAAGCAGCCCCGTCAGCCCTGCAGATATCCCATAGCAGTAGAGGGAAAGGGGGAGGCAGGAGTGGAGCCATGGGCAGAGTGGCCTGCACTGCAAAGTGATCGTCCGCAAGATGTGGATGGAGTGACCACGTTGCAGAGTCCGCAAGGGGGGAGACCAAAGACAGGTCGAGGTGACCCCCAGCAATATGAGTGGCCCAGGCAGTGTCATTTAAAAGGGAGACACTACCCATCTCCTCTAGAACCAAGATGTGCCGCCCTGCTTCATTAGATGGAAGGGGTGAGAATAGAAGGGCGTGGTGGGCGTTAAGTCGCCCCCAATGTACACAGGGTCCATAGTAGCCTGGGAGAACAGGTCTCGCACTGCAAGGGTGCCCCTATGACTTCAGTATACATTGTACACCATTAGGGACGACATCGCCTGGTGGAGAACCATGCCCTGCACCTCCACATCAGGCCCACAGAAAGGAGGGGGGTCACAATCTGTGGTCGCAATGTGGTCCTGAACCATGATGGCACATCCCCGTTTGACACAGAAGATGGAAAGCTGCCCGCTCCAGCAGTAATGTCTCCTGAAGCAGGGAGACATGAGGGCAGTCCCTCATAGCTGCCTCCAGTAAGAGCGGGTACTTACTCTTGGCCCCTAGTAAGTTCCACTGGAGGATGCAGAGGTGGGAAGTGGCATCATGCAGGCAGGAGGATCTGGCTGCAAGTCTTCCTCCATCGGAACCTGTGTCACAGAGACTGTCATTACCACCGTCTGTGTTGGTAGGGGCTCGGCTGACGGCTGCAGAGGACGAGGCACCTGATTGGCTGGCGGAGTGGCAGGGGAAGGCAGAACTTCGGCTTTCTGACCTGGATGAGGCTTCCTGCAGGGGTGAGAAGTAGGGGAGTGGAGCTGCTGCTTAGTTTCCTAGGACTTGTCTAGAATGAGACTGACCATGGCAACAGCGGGGTCTGGACCTAAAGACAGCCCTGTCGTTTGTGCAAGCATCTGCACTACCGCCATTGGTATTTGCGTCCCCAGCAACTTGAGCTCCTACAATGAGAAGAGGGAAGTCAACGGGGTAAGAGCAAGGGGGAGGGACAAAGCTCGGAGCTGGGCAATGGGGCCTGTGGACAGTGCTCTGTTGGATGGTAGATCTCAGTGATGGTCTGGCCCTGGATGAGAGCTGTGGGCAGGGGCGGAAAGTCGGTCTCGTCAAGAACGGGCGGACTTGGTGCAGTGGGACAGCATTGCTGTCCCAAGACAAAAGTGCCTGGGGGAGCCAGAGTGGCACTGGCGGCCTGCTGGATCTGCACCTATGCGACCTGCCATTCTCGTCCCTGTGTCACCTATTCACTCTCGCAGAGCAGCTGGGGTGCCACGTGTGGTGGGACCCTGAGCAATTGGGGCAGTGGGCGGTGACAGGCTCCTTTGCCTTGAAGCATGCCAGACACCGCTCGGTGTCGTGGGCACCACTGCAGATCCCGCACACCTCCGGGCGTGTGCAGTTGGCCCAATGGTGGCCATAACGTTGACAGCATAGAACCGCAGTGATTCTGGCATGTATGGGCGAAGGTAGAAAGTCCCCCAATTCCCAAGGTCTAGCTGTGGCACCAGAGGGCCCCTCAGGGTTACACACACCTGCTCTGTCTCCTCCCATGTGCAGAATTTTTGCACTGCATCGCCTCCTCCACTGGGCTGTGTGTGAGCAGGATATCCACCAGCATACGTCGGGGATATCCTATGACAGTGACCTTGGTAAGCTGGCTGCCCTGAGACAGCTCCACGATTCACAGCTGCGGGGCCTCCTCCTCTGCCACCACCCTCAGCCACAGATACACCTCCTCAGTGGCCGGGATCAGCACACAGCTCTCGTCACGGCCGAAACGGTTTGTAACCGCAAGCCCTTGCAGTTGATGTTCCAGGGGTGCAACCGCATCATAGCTGGTCCTGAATCCCTCCTGAAGAAGCACACGGAAGGCTGAGAAAGTGGAGCGGGGTGGTGGAGGCACTCTTTTGGAGTCTGAGGGGCATGGAGCAGGTGGAGACCCCCATGGGGCAGCCGAGCATGACACCAGGTGAGTGGCGTTTCCCTATGTTGCTTGCCATGTTCTTCGTGACACAGGGATCCATTCTTCGTCCTCCAGAGAGGCAGCAGGGGATGCAGAGGTGGCCACCTGGGCAGAAGGAGTAATGGCTGGGAGCGCCACTGTGGTGTGAATGCCCGTAGACATGCCAGACTGAGCTGAGGAGGGCGACGGCCAGGAGGGAGCTGAGTCTGTGTTACATGGCGTTGTGGACTTAAAAGCATGGCCGTGCGCAGCACGAGAGGAAGCTGGGTTGATAGAGTTGATGAAGAGAGCAGGTGAAGCGGTAGGCACCTCCTCCATCGCCTCGTGGAGGCAGGAGACCTTCACTGAGCGCTTCAAGGAGTAATCGAGGCAACTGAGGGACGAGCTACAGCCCCAGTGGATCAAAAAGACGGGTGAGCAGCATAGGAATCCCCAGGCGTCGATGAGTGGAAGCTGCCGGAGGAGAGCCGCCACTCCTGCTTGGCACCCGCGATTGGTTTAGGTGGGGAGGGCCTCGATGTAGGGGTAGGGAGGCGGGAAGGCCCCAGGGGTCTAGGGATACTGGATCCCTTCAATCCCCTGCAACAGACACACACAGACAACACACACAAGCTTCACACACACAGACATTCAGACATTCACAGCAAAAAAGAATAAACAGTAAAGGTGGACTAAGTCCCTAAAGTGACGGGCAACCTATGCTTCCCACCCTCCAAAGGGCGACACAGGAGGCCCAGCCACTGTCCCGTGAGGGTCTTCCCAAATCTATCAGAGCTGTCCCCAGCGCGTCCTACAACCAGGCCCTAATGGCACCCCATCATTAGAATGCCCTAACGGCACTCCTTCAGGGTTCGGCGTCGTACCACGCTGAGGGACAAACGGCAGGCCAAACACACACACACACACACACACACACACACACACACACACACACACACACACACACACACACACACACACACACACACACACACACACACACACACACACAAACACCGCTCGCTGGCGCAGTGGTAGCGTTCTCGCTTGCCATCTGGTAGGCGGGAGTTCGCGCCTCGCTCAGGTTGCGAAAAGTTTCACTGACGAAGTGGGTGGTTACTGTCCCCCTTGAGCAAGGGGACGGGTGTGTGCGTGTGTGAAGGTCACAGCCTTGCCCTTAGATCGGACTATATGAGCTCTCAGCTCCCTTCCGGGAGGGTAAAAGCTGACGATCACGACCATCAAGTGATCCTGACCGACCCAGTGAATTACACACACACACACACACACACACACACACACACACACACTCACACAGGCAGACGCCTGTCAGGGGGAGACAGTCTCAGCAAAAGTTGGTAAAACAGAAAAAAAAATCCTCCTTAGCGCCAGAGACTAAGTCCCTAAAGTGGCAAAAACCCGGAAAAACTCCGGAAAATCTTCCTCTACAAACGAGGCCGAGTCCAGTGCATGAGAGAGACGGGCCACAGGTCTGTACAACACCGTGGCTGGTCAGGGAAAAGTCTCACTCACTCTCTTTTACTCACCCGCTCAATAATTCTCCCTCCTGCTCATTCCCTTCCTCTTTCTCAGTCAATACCTCTCCTTCACTTTATGACTCACTCTCTCACTATCACATTCATTCATTCGGACACTCTCTCTCTCTCTCTCTCTCTCTCTCTCTCTCTCTCTCTCTCTCTCTCTCTCTCTCTCTCTCTCTCTCTCACACACACACACACACACACACGTTTATGATGTATCAATATAAATATTATTTCAGAAATTATCCAGTAATTAAAATAGACTATTATAGGGCAAAAATAGTAAATAAACATTCTGCTTATAAGTTTTATATTTGAAAAAAATCAGTTTAAAAGGTGCATGCATACAGTTAGTCTGTGGCTGTATGCCTTAACTGTTCATTCCCCTATTATTCTACTTTCTGCCGATCCTTTAAAATTCTTTCAGGTTTTTAAATCCTGCGAGGTATTACTTCCTCTTTTGTTTCCTGTACGGCAAATGTCGGAGGGTCTTGCGGGTGGGTGAGAAAGCCTTCTGCTGTGCGATCCTTTTCTCCTCCTATAATTATAGCACTATATAAGCATTAGGCCGGACCGTCTCGTAGGGATCGTAAGGTCTGTGTAGTCTGTGTATCTATGTAAGTTGCTCACTTCGTCTCACTCTCACTCACACTCTTCCTTACTTCCTCTCACTCTCATACACACTCTTCCTCACTTCCTTCCTCTCACTCTCACTCACTCTCTTAACCTCATTCTCACTGACTCACCAGCACTCAGTGTCACTAAATCGTTCCCTGTCTGTCTGTCTGTCTCTCTCTCCCTCTATCTATCTGTTATATGTATTTTAAAAAAATCAGTAGAAAAGTGCATGCACAGAGTAAATTTGTGGCTGTATGCGTAGATTATTCATTTCTGTAATGTTCTGCTTTCTGCCGATACAATAAAATTCCTTCTGGTTTTTCAGTACTTTAAGGTGTAACTTCCTCTTGTTTCATGTACGACGGAAGTCGGAAGGTCTTGTAGAAGGGAGAAAGAGCCTTCTCCTATGCTATCCTCGTCTCCTGCTCCTGTACTTATAGCACTATATTTATATAGTATTAAGACCGGACCGCATGGTAGGGACCGTAAGGTTTGTGTGGTCTGTGTTTATATGTAACTCTCGTTCACTTCCTCTCACTCATACACAATTTTCCTCACTACAACTCACTCTCTCAATTTAACTTATTCACTCACCTGCACTCACTGTCATTCTCTCTCTCTCTCTCTCTCTCTCTCTCTCTCTCTCTCTCTCTCTCTCTCACTTTTTCTCTTCTCACGCACTGTCTCACTCTCATTCACTCACTTGCACCCAATCGTTCACTTTCTCTCTCTCTCTCTCTGCCTTTCTGTCTGTTTGTCTGTCTGTCTGTCTGTCTGTCTCTCTCTCTCTCGCTCTTTCTCTCTCTATCTCTATCTCTCATTTTTTCTCTTCTCACGCACTCTGTCTCACTCTCATTCACTCACACCCAATCGTTCACTTTCTCTCTCTCTGCCTTTCTGTCTGTCTGTCTGTCTGTCTGTCTGTCTGTCTCTGTCTCTCTCTCTCTCTCTCTCTCTCTCTCTCTCTCTCTCTCTGCTATTCTATCCTTTTCTCCTGCTCCTATAGTTATCGCACTGTGTTAGTGTTAAGGCCGGACCTTCTCGTTGGGACCGTAAGGTCTGTGTGGTCCGTGTATCTATGTAATTCTATGCAACTCTCTCTCTCTCTCTCTCTCTCTCTCTCTCTCTCTCTCTCTCTCTCTCGCTCACGTTCACTCAAACATCCTGGCCCTCTGACTCACTCACTCTTACCCACTACCTCACTCGTACTCAGTCACTCTCAATAACTCAGTCTCTCTTACTTTCACTTACTCATTGTCAGTCACTCACTCATTGTCAGTCACTCACTCATTGTCGCTCATTCACTCACTGTCTTACTCACTGACTCACAGAATAAGTAACTCACTACAGCATGTTACTATCACTCAGTTCGTCATCGATTCAGTGACACTCAATCTCTCAATCATTCACTCTCAATCACTTTCACTCACTCAAACTCATTTACTCACTCACCTACTCTTTCTCTTTTACTCACCCACACACTAACTCTCCCTCTTGCACACTCCTTTATCTTTACGCAGTCAATACCTCCCCTTCACATACTGACTTACTCTCTCTCTCTCAGTCAGTCAGTCTGTATCGGGCCACGGCTAGCACCAAATATCGTGCCACCGCTAGCACCAAATTTATGTGTCAGTTTAGCCGCTAATTCCACCGGATCCACTAATTTTGTGTAGCCGTTATATGGAATAGCACAGCTGACTACATATTATGTGTTCTACTGTTATAGTATAACTAGACCACCGTGTTGGAGATCGACGACACTATCTGTAGTACACGTCAGCCACTCGCCGTCACTGCCCGACACTTTCCACCAAAGGTCCTCTGCCACTAGAAGGTGGAAGCTGGTCTGTTATATTAAGTGGTAGCGTAAGGTGACAGAAATGAGCAGATTAAATCTCTCTTTATTGGGCACAGAATAATATAACTGCGACCCGAGAGATATGTAAGAGCGATACCACCTCCCTTGGATATGACTTCTTCTGATGCTGTACGCTCACCGTGCCGACTTGGGCGCGGTGTTGAGGTCAGCTAAAAGTGAGGTGCCAAGCATTTACATATACTCTGGCCTTATGCAAAAAGTAGAGATAAATGACAACTCTACTAGCACATTATACACCTCTATAGAATGGTATTAAGTACATTCACATATACCAACATAATAAATGGTTCCCCAGGACTTTACACTTACACACAATTCAGATATCTTTTCACTTCTCCTAACCTTCATTTTATAATTGAAACAGGGTGGCACTTGTGGTCTGCCATCCACCTTCTTCCTATACCACAGCTAACAGCGAAATGATATTTGGTTGTTCTTCATTCACACTCCATTACACACTGTTAATTATGACTAAACAGCTTTAAAAATTATTATGTAAAATGTGTGATACTACAACTTCTTATGGAAAAAGATGTTGACACCAGAACAAGTCACTCAGCCAGTCATTCAGCCAGTCTCTCTCTCTCTCTCTCTCTCTCTCTCTCTCTCGTCCAATTAAAACAGGCAATATTATAAGGCCAATATCATTGATAAACATTGTTAATCTGCTTAATATTAGAAGAAAAAAAAATGTTAAAAAGTGCATGCATAGAGCAAGTCTGTGGCTGTATGCCTAGATTGTTCATTTCCGTATTATTCTGTTTTCTGCCGATTCTATGAAATTCCTTCAGGTTTTTCACTCCCGCAACGTATTACTACTTCTCTTGATTCCTGTACGGCAAATGCGGCGTCTCAAGGGTAGGGGAGAGAGTCTTCTGCTGTGCTATCGTTTTCTCTTGCTCCTGTTATTATAGCACTGTATTACTATTAAGCTGAACCGCCCCGGTGGATCCGTAAGCTCTGTGCGGTCTGTGTATCCGAGTAATTCTAGATAACTGTAGCTCACTTCCAATCACTCTCACTCTTCGTCTGACTCATCCTCTCTCAGTCTCTCTCACTCACCTGCATTCAGTGTCACTCTCTCTCTCTCTCTCTCTCTCTCTCTCTCTCTCTCTCTGCTATTCCATCCTTTTCTCCTGCTCCTACAGTTATCGCACTGTGTTAGTATTAAGGCCGGACCTTCTCGTCCCTTAAGGTCTCTGTGTTCTACGTATCTAAGTAACTCTCTCTCTCTCTCTCTCTCTCAATCATCCTGACCCTCTGACTCACTCACTCACTCTCACCCACTATCTCACTCGTACTCAGTCACTCTCAATAACTCAGTCTCTCCTACTTTCACTTACTCATTGTCAGTCACTCACTCATTGTCGCTCATTCACTCATTCTCTTACACACTGACTCACTGAATAAGTAACTCACTACATTATGTTACTATCACTCAGTTCCTCATCGATTCAGTGACAAGCTCTCAATCATTCACTCTCAATCACTTTCACTCACTCACTCTCACTGACACATTTACTCACCCACACTTTCTCATTTACTCACTCACACACTAACTCTCCCTCTTGCACTCCTTTACTCTTACCCAGTCAATACCTCTCCTTCACATACTGACTCTCTCTCTCTCTCTCTCTCTCTCAGTCAGTCAGTCACGCAGCCAGTCTGTCTGTCTGTCTGTCTCTCTCTCTCTCTCTCTCTCTCTCTCACACACACACACACACACACACACACACACACACACACACACACACACACACACACACACATTTGTGATATATGAATATAAATATTACAGAAATTATTTACTAATTAAAAGAGGCAATATTATGGAGCCAATATCACTGATAAACATTGTTAATCTGTTTAATATTAAAAAAAAAAATCAGTTAAAAAGTGCATGTATAGAGCAAGTCTGTGGCTGTATGCCTAGATTGTTCATTTCCGTATTATTCTGCTTTCTGCCAGTTCTGTAAAATTCCTTCTGCTTTTTCAGTCCCGCAACGTATTACTTCCTCTCTTGTTTCCTGTACGGCAAATGCCAGAGGGTCTTGAGGGCGGGGGAGAAAGCCTTCTGCTGTGGTATCGTTTTCTCCTGCTCCTGTTATTATAGCACTTTATTACTAGTAAGGCTGAACCGCCCCGTAGGAACGGTAAGCTCTGTGTGGTCTGTGTATCTATGTAATTCTAGATAACTACAGCTCACTTCTCTCACTCACTCTTCGTCTCACTCATCCTCTCTGAATCTCACTCTCACTCACTCGCCTGCATTCAGTGTATCATTCTCTCTCTCTCTCTCTCTCTCTCTCTCTCTCTCTCTCTCTCTCTCTCTCTCTCTCACACACACACACACACACACACACACACACACACACACGCAATCTCGCTCTCGCTCTCTCACATGCACTCAATGTCACTTAATTCTGCTCTCTCTCTCTCTCTCTCTCTCTCTCTCTCTCTCTCTCTCTCTCACACACATGCATTCAATGTCACTTAATTGTGCTCTCTCTCTCTCTCTAATAATCACTCACTCACTCGCTCGCTCACTCTCACCCACTCATTATGACTCAGTCTGACTCACTAATACTCACTCTGATTTACTCACTCACTCTTACTAATATACACTCACTATGATTTACTCACTCACTCTTACTAATATACACTCACTATGATTTACTCACTCACTCTTACTAATATACACTCACTATGATTTACTCACTCACTCTTACTAATATACACTCACTATGATTTACTCACTCACTCTTACTAATATACACTCACTGATTTACTCACTCACTCTTACTCACTATCTCAATAATACAATCTCTCTTACTTTCACTCACTCATTCCTGCTCGCTCACTCATTCTCGTTCATTCACTCACTCTATGTTATTCTCTGAATTACTGATTCACTTTCTAAGTGTCACTACGTGTCTCACTGACTCAATGACCCTCATTTTCATTGAATCATTCACTCTCAATCACTTTCACTCATTTACTCTCACTGACTCAAATACTCTCTCTCTCTCTCTCTCTCACTCACTCATACTCTCCATCACACTCGGACTCTGACACTCTCAATCACATTCGATAACTTACTCTCACTGCCATTCACTTACTAAAGCACTCTTTCGCTTACTCACTCACGCTTACTCATTCACTCTTCTACTCACCCACACACTCACTCTTACTCTTCCTCACTCGCTCACTTTTACTGTCAATACCTCTCCTCCACTGACTCACTCTCTCTCTCTCTCTCTCTCTCTCTCTCTCTCTCTCACTTACTCTGGCTCACTCACTCTGACTGACAAACTCACCCACTTTCACTCACTATCTCACTCGTATTTAGTCACTCTCAAAAACTCACTCATTGTCGCTCACTTACTCATTCATCTCGCTCCCTCACTCACTTGTCTTACTCTCTGGGTCACCGAATTACTAAGTCACTTTGCTAGTCACTCAGTTGCCGACTGACTCAATGAACGTCACCCTCTCGCTCAGTCATTCACTCTTAATCATTTTCACTCACTCACTCTGACTCATTTACTCTCACTCACACTATCTTTCACACTCACACTCTCACTCACATTCGATAACTCTATCACTCTCACTATCATTTATTTACTCAAGCACTCTTTCACTCACACACTCACTCAGTCTGTCACTCATTTTTTTTTTTTTTCCGAGACATTTATCCCAGGCAAAGCTGCGATACGGGCAAACTAAGAGCCCGCCAGAGATGCACTTGGCTCCCGCGGGCTGGTATTAACGTGGGGTAGGGTAATTAGAATTAACCGTAGTGAGGAGTAAGTCGAAGGGTGCATTGGCAACAATGCCCGTCGCGTCAGTTAAGACATCCCCCGACCGCGTGAAGCCCGCGGCGGGGCGAGACCGGACCGGAGTAGTGGCTGGACAGTGGAGGCTCATATCTAGCCAGACAGAGGGGACACGGGTCCGGCTCTGCAGAAGAAAGTTGTTTGTAGAAGAGGTAACTTAATCGCCACCACCCGAGTCGCACCATGAAATAATTAGGCAGGCCCAGGGGAGGGGGACAAAAGCAGGGCATAAGACATGGCAGTGGCATACCACGCAGCAGGGCGTGAGCCCTCAGAAATACAGAGCTGGTGGTCATCCCGAGACAGTCTGCTGATGGTGCCAAACCAGGTGATGGTGAGTTGTGAGATGCCGTGCCAGAGTGGGAACATTACCTCCAGGAAGGAGCAAGTGAAGCGTGCCGCAGCATCAGCAAGCTCACTGCTGGCTATTCCCACATGTCCTGTTAGCCAGTGGAGGGTGACCGTGACACCCCTGTTGGAGAAAAGGGAGGCGATGTGAAAGAGTACAGTAAGCAGAAAGACATTATCAGTTAGTGAAAAAGAGTGGAAGCTCTGAAGCGATGATCGGGAGTCCATGTGGATGACTACATGAGAATGTGTATAGGCATGGTGTAGCACCACAAGGACGACCACGAGTTCCTCCTGAAGTGCAGAGACTACACGGGAGAATCGCCATGACTCAGTATGACGGCCACAGACAAAAGCTGACCCAGTAGAGCCATCAGGACAGACTGAGCCATCTGTGAAGTATGTGGCCGAGGCAGGGGAGTGCAAAGTAGCCACCCAACGAAGGCCATCCTGATGTAGTATGGCAGGAATGGAGGAGCGAGGATTGGTCTTCAAAAGGCAGAGGATTGTGAAAAGTGGAGGGTCCCACGGTGGTGGGGCGGCAAACCCAGGACAAGGTAGGTCTGGATCCCGGCAGATATCAGGGGCAGCACCCAAACTGTGAATAACAACAGCCGTTGTGCAGGCCCAATCATGCTGCGGTAGAGGAGCAGGAGGCCTGCACAGTAGCCACTTGAGCACGGCCGACACTGGCAGTTGGTGGTGATGTTGCACCAGCTGGAGAGTGATGGTTGCTGCCCTTAACGCAGTGCGATGCGCCAGCGATGGCAAACCACACTCCATATGTAAATTAATGAGCTGGTTCCAGGGAGCGGCACCCAACATGATGTGGAGTGCGTCATTCTGGAGGACCTCCAGAGAACGAATAACTGGCGGGGTGAGGCCAGTTAGGCAGATGGCACTGCAGTCGACCAAGGACCTAATGGTGTGAACGTAAAATGTCCAGAGGACCCTGTAGGATGCCCCCAAGCTCCGGCTTGAAAGACACCCGAGAGCAGTCATGTGCGTTGAAGTATGCTCCTGCAGGTACTTCACGTGTCTCGCAAAGGTGAGGCTGCCATCAAACCAGACTCCCAGATACTGGTGGAAAGAGATGAAGGCAAGCTGGTGGCAACCAAGAGTCAGTGGGAAGTCTGGGGGATGAAAGCCGAAGGGGAGAAACTTAGTTTTTTCCAAGTTGGTTTTCAGGCCCAGTTCATTGCACCAGTCACGTAGCTTGGAAAGAGCTGAGTGGGCCCAAGTGAAACAATTTTGTCTTGTAAAGATGAGGGCCAGACCGTTGGTGTAGCTGAAGAGGGTCATTCCTGGGCTGTAGTCAATAGTCTGTAGCCCCTTCACCAGAACACTGAATAACAATGGGCACCCTGGAGGGTGTCACTGGGGTGATGATAGAAAGGGCAGAGGTGCTCCTGAAAGCGGATCCCTGCGGTGCGCTCCTCAAAGAAGTCCCTGACCCATGACAACAATCTGCCGCCCACTCCCTTGGCCACAAGAGAATAACAAAAGGGCTGGCCAGTTCAAAGGCTTTTTCAAGGTCGAGGAAGACAGCTATCCCCCAGTCCCCCTCTGAGCTCCCCGAGGAAGGATGCTAGCCAGTGTGTAGGACTCCTGCCAGGATGGTAGGCAAAAATCCTTGGATGCAGCGGTCCCACATGCCAGGCAAGGCTAACTCACACAACCCTCTCTGCTGTCTTAGCAACACAGCTAAGATAGGAGATACAGCACATGGAGGTGGGATCGCGAGGTTTAGGAATCAGGTGGATGGTAGCTGTCTTCCACGACCTCAGCAGACGACACTCAAACCACAAGAGGTTTAGCAAATCAAGCAGCTGCTCACTAACACAATCTCCATCATGAGATACCACAGAGTAAGTGAGCCCGTCGATCCCAGGCACAGTTCTGCTCCTGCGGTGCAGCACTTTTTGGAGTTCCCCACTGGTGATGGGACAATCAGTGGGGTCAGGCCTTTCACAGGTAGCCTGGATTGCAGCGACATGGGAGGCAGACAGTTGCACCTGTAGGGTCTGGACAGACGGCGGGATATTGTGGGAGACAGAACAGTCCGCGTAGTGCTGCGCAAGACGGCTGATCTCAATGGCAGGGTCAGGATGGTAAGGTGGATGAGGAAGACATCGATTTGCGATGTACCGGATTCTCTTCCACATCTCAGGGAGAGTGGAGTGAGAATCCAGGGTATGAGACCACCGGATCCACACCTCCTCCTTCATGTGGCACTTGTCAGATGTTACATGGCGCATAACTGCAACCAAATACCGTCGGCGCGGGGATGTACAGCAGCTGGTACTGCCTATGTGCCGCATTCAGCCTCTTATTAAGCTCCTTGACCTTGTTACAAGAGATCCAGCCATCTTGGTAACACCACGCGGATCATCTCAGCAGGATAGTGAGTAAGGCTGCCTGCGTAAAAGCATGGGCTAACCGATCCGCTCTGCTCTCGAGGTCCAGGGCAGGAGGGGATGCCACAAAGGCCACCACCAAAGCATGGCTGAATGTAGCCCTGTCAGCCCTGCAGATATCCCATTGCAGTACAGGGAGTGGGGGAGGTGGGAGTGGACCCATGAGCAGAGTAGCCTGTACCACAAAGTGATCATCCGCAAGATGGGGATGAAGCGACCACGTTGCAGAGCCCGCAAGAGGGGAGGAGACCAAAGACAGGTTGAGGCGACCCCCAGCAATATGAGTGGCCCAGGCAGTGTCATTTAAAAGGGAGACACTACCCATCTCCTCTAGAACTAAGGAGATGTGCCACCCTGCTTCATTAGATGGAAGGGGTGAGAATAGAAGGGCTTGGTGGATGTTGAAGTTACCCTCAGTGTACACAGGGGCCGTGGTAGTCTGGGAGAACAGGTTTCCCACCTCCTGGGTGCCCCTATGACTACGGTATACATTGTACACCATTAGGGACGACATCGCCAGGTGGAGAACCACGCCCTATGCCTCCACATCAGGCCCACAGAAGGGAGGGGGGGTCACAATCTGTGGTTGCAATGTGGTCCTGAACCAGGATGGCACATCCTCATGTGACGCCACATATGGAAGGAGATGGGTGGTGTATCCAGGGAGATGGAAAGCCGCCCGCTCCGGCAGTAATGTCTCCTGAAGCAGGAAGACATGAAGGCAGTCCCTTATAGCTGCCTCCAGTAAGAGCAGGATTTTCCATTGGAGGATGTGGAGGTGGGAAGTGGCATCACGCATGCAGGAGGATCTGGCTGCAAGGCTTCCTCCATCAGAACCTGTGTCTCAGGCACTGTCGTGACCACCGTCTGTGTTGGTAGGGACTTGGCTGAGGGCTGCAGAGGACAAGGCCCCCGATCGGCTGGCGGAGTGGCAGGGGAAGGCTGAACATCAGCTTTCCGACCTGGACGAGACATCCTGCAGGGACGAGAAGCAGAGGAGTGGAGCTGCTGCTGCTTTTCGTAGGCCTCATCTAGAAATGAGATAGACCATGGCAACAGCAGGGTCAGGGCTCAACAGCTGCCCTGTCATTTGTGCAAGCATCTGTACTACTGGCATAGCTATTTGCGTCCCAAGCGACTTGAGCTCCTGCAACAAGAAGAGCGAAGTCGACAGGGTAAGAGCCGGGGGGGAGGGGGGACAAAGCTCAGAGCTGGGCGGCGAGGCCTGTGGAGAGTGCTCTGCTGGATGATGGATATCAGCAGTGGTCTAGCCCTGGATGAGAACTGTTGGCAGGGGGGTAAAGGCGGCATCGTCAAGAACAGGCGAACTTGGTGCAGTGGTGTGGCATTGCTGTCCCCAGAAAAAAGTGCCTGGGGGAGCGGGAGTGACACTGGCGGCCTGCTGGATTTGCAACCACGCGACCTGCTGTTCTCGTCCCTGCATCACCTCTTCACCCTCGCAGGGCAGCTGAGGTGCCACGTGTGATGGGACCCAGAGCAATTGGGGCAGTGGGCAGTGACAGGCTCCTTTGCCTTGAACCTCGCCAGAAACTGCTCAGTGTCGTGGGCACCACTGTAGATCCCACGCACCTCCAGGCATGTGCAGTTGGCCTGATGGTGGCCGGAACATTGACAGCAGTAGCACCGCAACGGCTCTGGCATGTATGGGTGAAGGTAGAACGTCCCCCAATTCCCAAGGTCTAGCTGTGGCACTAGAGAGCCCCTCAGGGTTACACACACCTGCTGTGTCTCCTCCCATGTGTGGTGGTTTTGGCATCGCATCGCCTCCTTCACCAGGCTGTGTGTGAGCAGATATCCATCTACATACATCGGGGATATCCCATGACAGTGGCCTTGGTAAGCTGGCTGTCCTGAGACAGCTCCACAATTTGCACCTGCAGGGCCTCCTCCTCCGCCACGGCCCTCAGCTGCAGATATGCCTCCTCGGTGACCAGGATCAGCACACAGTTCTCGTCGCTGCTGAAATGGTTCGTAACCGCAAGCCCTGGCAGGTGACGTTCCAGGGCTGCGATCGCATTGTAGCTGGTGCTGAATCCCTCCTGAAGAGGCATGCGGATGGCTGGGAAGGTGAAGCGGGGTGGTGGAGGCATCCTAATGGAGGATGAGGGATGTGGAGCAGGTGGAGGCCCCCAAAGGACAGCCGAGCATGATGCCAGGTGTGGGACATTTCCCTATGTTGCTCGACGTGGTTTTTGTGACCCAGGGATCCATTCTTCATCCTCAAGAGAGGCAGCAGGGGGTGCAGAGGCAGCCACCTGGGCAGAAGGAATAGTGGCAGGGGGCGCCACAGTGGTGTGAACGCCCATAAACATGCCAGACTGAGCTGAGGAGGGCGACGGCGGGGAGGGAGCTGAGGCTGTGTTACGTGGCGTCATGGACTTAGTAGCATGGCTGTGCGCAGCATGAGAGGAAGCTGGGTTGACAGAGTCAGTGAAGAGAGCAGGTGAAGCGGTAGGAATTTCCTCCATTGCCTCGTGGAGGCGGGCGACCTTCACTGAGGACTTCGAGGAGGAGTTAGTCGAGGCAACAGAACAGCGAGCTAAACCCCCAGTGGATCAAGGAGACGGGTGAGCGACATGGGAATCCCCAGGCGTCGAAGAGTGGGAGCTGCCGGAGGAGAGCCGCCACTCCCGGTTCGCACCAGCAATTGGTTTAGGTGGGGAGGGCCTCGATGTAGGCGGAGGGAAGCAGGTAGGCCCCAGGGGCCTAGGGATACTTGATCCCTTCATTCCTTGGCAACAGACACACACAGACAACACACACAAAGTTCAAACACAAACTTCACCCACACAGGCACTCAGACATTCACAGCAAAAAAGAATAAACAGTAGAAGTGGCTTAAGGCCCTACTATGACGGGCAACCTATGTTCCCCACCCTCTAAAGGGCGATGCAGGAGGCCCAGCCACTGCCCCGTGAGGGTTTCCCCTAATCTATCAGAACTGCCCCTAGCGCCTCCTATAACCAGTCCCTAATGGTCCCCCCTCATGGAAATGCCGTAACGGCACTCTTTAGGGCTCGGCGTCGTACCACGCTGAGGGACACTAACGGCAGGCAATAACACACACACACACACACACACGGCATCGTCGGATGTGGACGTCTGTACCGGCGCTCCATACAAGCTCAACACGGCCAGAGGCATTACCTAAATAAGTATCTTTGAATGAGTCAAGCTCTGTACCAGGTTAGACTAAATGATTTTTCATTATTAAAAGGAAAAGAAATAATAAGTTTAAATAAGACTGGTTGAAACAACAAAGAACCACTATGCGTTGAGTCAGCTGGGTTTGTTTATACTACAGAAAGACCGGGAAAGCGTGCACACTGTAAGTACATACTCTGTTCATTTAGTATTTCAAAATGGATACATACTTCAGTAAAACAAATTTGGAAAAGAAAAGGGATAAAAGTAAAGAGCAAAATGACGATTTCTACCAAGAACTGGTTGAAGTGGAGACTCACAATAGACTGGTTGAACGTGTACACAATCTAGAAATGGCTTTCAAAATGAAATTGATGAAATAAAGAAGCAAATGCACTTGCAAAAGGAAGAGATAGAAAAACTAGGAAGGGAGGCCAATAAGAAAGACACAACCATCAGTGAACTAACAGTGGAATTGAATACCCTTAGGAAGAAAGTGAGTGAAATGGGAAGTACAGTATTTAATCACGAGAGTGTTATGGAAGAGTTAAAAAATGACACAGAGACAATTAGACAAGCAAGCAGTCTTATGGACCAGAGCAGTGATATTGAGGAGAAGATAACACAGGTGAATGAAGCTGTGCAAAGCTACAAAAATGATGTAGAAACCACGTATGCTGAAATGGTGAAAGTAAAGAAAGACTTAGAATCAAGGGTGGAGGAAAAAAGCATTAAAAAGGAAGTGAAAAGAATAATCCAAAACAATCCAAAGTTAGTCAGAGATTCAGTAGAAATAAATAAATCAATAGTAATCACTGGTATAGAAGAGGAAGAAATTAAAAACAAAATCACTAGAGACAAAAAGGAGATGGCAAATGTAATGAGCTTACTGAAAGAAATATCAGAGGAAATCTGTAGTAAAGACATAGAGGAACACAAAAGGTTAGGGAAATACGAGAAAAGCAAGACAAGACCTCTAAAGGTGACTTTCCAGAGTGTAAACACTGTGGAAGAGATACTAAAAAATGCAAAGAATCTTATGGAAAAAGAGGAGTTCAAAAATGTATGGATAAAAAGATGTCTAACACAAGAGGAACTGGAATTACTGAAAGAGAAAAGGGAGGAAGCAAAAACAAAAATGAGGGAAGATCAGAATAGGACAAGAAGAATTTTTTTACAAAGTAATAGGATTGCAGGTACGAAAGTGGTACACAAACAGGATGGAAGAAAAAGGAGGAAGTTAGTAGAACCATGTCATGACAAGTATATAAACAAAATGATAAAGTTGATGTACTCAAATGTGGATGGAATGGTATCTAAATTACTAGAGATGAATGGATTATGTCAGAGAAAATGAACCACAAATAATATGCCTAACTGGAGACAAAAATTAACACCAAGGATATCCAATGGACATACTAAAGCTTAGAGGGAATACAAAATATGGAGAAGAGACAGAAATTTAAAAAAAGGAGGAGGAATTATAATATTAACTAAGAAAAATCTAAAAAGTCAAGGGAAATAAACCTAGATATACCATCACAAGTAGAACTGATTGCAGTAGAGATCGACACATCTGAAGGTAAAGTAATTGTAGCCAATTTGTATATGCCACCCAAATCAAACACATGGGAAAGAGACGAATATGAGGACTCCTAGCAGAGAGTACAATTCAGAGTATAAGATCCTTGCTACATAAAAATGGAAGAGAAATCGGAAAGAATTATACTAACTGGGGATTTCAATACAAATATAAATTGGAATACTCCTAGATATAAATAGCCAAGAAAGCTGCTGGGACCAAAAGCCTCCTGGATCTCGTACAAGAAGTTTTTCTTAACGCAACATGTGAGGGAAACCACTAGAAAAAGAGAGACTTGATGTAAATCTTCAGCAAAAGCTAAGATCTAATATTTACTAGGCAAGAAAAATGACATTTGACAGTTTAATATATCACCCTCCACTCGGCAAAAGCGATCATGCAGTACTCTAAAATTATAACTTCAGGATAGCATATGACATAGTAAACAGCACTGACAGTTACAAAAAGAGCACTAAACTATAAAAAGAGGGAAATTATCAAGACCTAAAGAAGTATTTCTTAGAAGAGTTGATTGGG
This sequence comes from Coenobita brevimanus, assembly GCF_032717465.1. Taxonomy (NCBI): domain Eukaryota; kingdom Metazoa; phylum Arthropoda; class Malacostraca; order Decapoda; family Coenobitidae; genus Coenobita; species Coenobita brevimanus. The sequence goes on along the minus strand of NC_137052.1, from coordinate 14,067,262 downwards.
AAAATGAGCTTAGAGGGACAAGATTTAAATGCTGTATATAAAAAATTTTGTGAGATTTTATGATATAGGAGTCCAGAATTACATCCCACAGCACAAAGAAGCAGATAAGAAAATACAGAAATGGTTCTAATACAGAATGTAAAAAATCTAAAGAAAGAAGAGATTTGTTGTGGAATAGGATAAGCAGAAGACACAATAGTGAAAGGGCATATAATAATTACAAACATGTGGCAAGAAACGACTATACAAAGAATAAGGAGGGAAGCCCAAAAACAGTTTGAGGAGGATGATAATAAATAAAAAGTAGTGATCAACCAAAAAGCTGTTTTACAGCTATATCAGAAGCAAAACCAAAGTAAAAGATATAATACAATCCATCACTGGACGAGGGGAATCACTTATACACAAGAGAAAGATATTTGTGAAGCACTAAATAAGAATTTCCAATTAGTTTTTACAGAAGAAAAAAATTTTGAGAGGGACTATGTGGAGACACGCATGTACCAACACATACTACCAACTATACAAATAGCAGAAAAAGTAATACAAGAGGAGTTAAGTAGATTAGACAGAGGGAAAAGCAAGTGGTCCTGATGAAATTTACATGTTGGGTGTTGACGAGAATGTGCAAAGGAGTTAAGTAAACCATTATTTTTAATTTTCAAGAAATCTTTGAGTCAAGGGAAACTACCTGATATTTGGAAAAAAGCAACATATAGTCCCCTTATTCAAGAAAGGAAATAAGACAAAATCCTCTCAACTACCGACCAGTATCACTTGACTAGTGTTGTAAGCAAGGTATTAGAAAAACTTATAAAGAAAAGCTTGGGTAAATCATCTAGAAAAACACAGTATGATAACAGAAAGACAGTTTGGTTTCAAGAAAAGGAAAATCATGTGTTACTAATCTGTTGAGCTACTATGACAGAGTAACAAACACAATACAGGGAAAAGGGAAGGATGGGTGGACAGTATCTATTTAGATTTCAAGAAAGCTTTTGAGCACAGGTACCTACACCTGGAAGACTTTTATGGAAGCTGTACCATCAAGGAGGAATTTCGAGGCAAACTGTTTTGTTGGATGCAAGACTTTCTGCATAAAAAGAGAGAATGAGGACAGGTGACTAAGAGGAAACTACTCATCATGGAAAGATGTGACTAGTGGAGTACCACAGGGTTCTGGTGCTGGCAATTCAATCATGTTTTTAGTGTACATAAATGATATAAACAGTAACACTGGAAATGAGAAGGCTATCTGAATATGTTTGCAGATGATGCAAAAATTACAAAGGAGAATTACTAGGCACAGACTCTTGTAGGGAGCTACAAGAAGAATTAAATAAACTTCTATGAATGGAGAAGTACATGGCAAATGGAATTCAATTGTGGACAAGTGGTCATGTAATCAAGTTTGGTAAAAGTGGAAAAAGACCTGATTGGGATTATAGAGTTAGGAAAGTAAAACCCTATGGCACACATCAGAAAGAGAGAAAGACCTAGGTGTGATTATCAATAACAGACTATCTCCGGCTGACCACATCAGCAAAGAGGAAGGTAGCTGGAACATGTATACACTGCTTGCAAATATGAGAATAGGCATTCACATACATAAATGAAGACATGCTAAAAAGGGATAATAACATCATTCATTAGACCAACCCCTGGAATATGGCATCAAGTAGTCTGGAGTCCTCATCTCAAAAAAGCATATATAGACAAGATTGAAAAAGTTCAAAGGGCCGCTACAAGATGGATACCAAGCTTAAGGGACCTAAGCTATGAAGAAAGACTAAATAAACTGAATCTACCAACACTACCGGAGAGAAGGAAAAGAGGTGACATGATAATGCTATATAAGTGCATATCAGGAAAGGAGAAAAATAGACATAAATGATTACTTAACATATGGAGAAGCATCAGCAAAGAAGGGACACTGCAAAAAACTGCATGGCAAGAAGAGAGGTGATAAAGACGTAAGGAAATTCAGTTTCCCAAACAGAGCAATTGATCAATGGAATGCACTACCGAATGAAATAGTGTGTGCCAAAACAATTCACAAATTTAAGGATATGTACGATAAATATGGTCTAAGACACGGGACAATACGAGCTTGACTCATTCCTGTAAAGATACAATTAGGTAAGAACAATTAGGTAAGAACACACACACACACACACGCTCAGACACACACACACGCTCAGACACACACACACTCACACACAGCCAGACAGACGCCCGTGGAACAAGTCTCAGCAAAGTATAATAAAACAGAAAAATCCTCCTAAGGTCAGAAAGACCAAGTAGCCCTAAAGGGCAAAGACCCGAAAACTCCGAAAATTGGAAAATAAAGTGGCAAAAACCCGGAAAAACTTCTCTCTCTCAAAAACGAGGCCGAGTCCAGTGCTGAGATGAGAGACGGGCCACAGGTCTGTACAACACCGTGGCTGGGTCAGGGAAAAGTCTCCTCACTCACTCTTTTACTTTACCACCCGACTCAATAATTCTCCTCCTGCTCATTCCCTTCCTTCTTTCTCTGCCAATACCTCTCTCCTTTTCACTTTATGACTCACTCTTTCTCACTATCACATTCATTCATTCACACACTCTCATCTTTGTCTCCATTTTTAAATCCTGCGAGTATTACTTCCTCTTTGTTTCCTGTACAGCAAATGTCGGAGGGTCTTGCGGGTGGGTGAAAGCCTTCTGCTGTGCGATCACTTTTCTTTCCTCCTATAATTATAACTATATAAGCATTAGGCCGGACCGTCTCATTAGGGATCGTAAGGTCTGTGTAGTCTGTGTATCTATGTAAGTTGCTCACTTCGTCTACTCTCCTCACACTCTTCTTACTTCCTCTCACTCTCATACACACTCTTCCTCACTTCCTTCCTCTCACTCTCACTCACTCTCTTAACCTCATTCTGCACTAGCTCACCAGCACTCAGTGTGCACTAAATCGTTCCTGTCTGTCTGTCTGTCTCTCTCTCCCTCTATCTATCTGTTATATATTTTAAAAAATCAGTAGAAAAGTGCATGCACAGAGTAAATTTGTGGCTGTATGCGTAGATTATTCATTTCTGTAATGTTCTGCTTTCTGCCGATACAATAAAATTCCTTCTGGTTTTCAGTACTTTAGGTGTAACTTCCTCTTGTTTCATGCTTTGACGGAAGTCAGAAGGTCTTGTAGAAGGGGAGAAAGGCCTTCTCCTATGCCTATCGTCTCTGCTCCTGTACTTATAGCACTATATTTGCCATAGTGGCTAAGACCGGACCGCATGGTAGGGACCGTAAGGTTTGTGTGGTCTGTGTTTATATGTAACTCTCGTTCACTTCCTCTCACTCATACACAATTTTCCTTAATACAACTCACTCTTTCAGTTTTACTCATTCACTCACCTGCAGACTCTCTCTCTCTCTCTCTCTCTCAATATTACTCTCATTCACTCATCTGCACCCAATCGTTCTCCTTCTCTCTCTCTCTCTCTCTCTCTCTCTCTCTCTCTCTCTCTCTCTCTCTCTCACTCCAACACACACACACACACACATGTATACACACATACACACACACACAACGTTTATCGGATGTACCTCAATTACAAAATATTATTTCAGAACATTCCTGACTCCTCTAACACCTCTAAGTCCCAATAGACTATTATAGTCTCCCAAAATAGACATAAATAAACACTTGTACTGCTTATTCTGTAAGTTTTATATTTGAAAAACTCGTGGTTTAACAAACATTAACTCAACTCATACTTACACCGATTAGGGCTTGAAGATGCATCTCTTAACACTAACATACTTTTTCCCTTGAACTATCATAGATACCCTTTTTGACTTTACACCCATTAGTCTAATATACACTCCTTAATCTTAATTATACATATACCGCCTAACCTGAAAAATACCAACACCACTTACACGAGATAACACGTCACTTAGGTTATAATTACTAACTTAAGGTCGTCTGCAAATGTCGGAGGGTCTTGCGGGTGGGTGAGATCATGCCTTGCATGCGATCCTTCTTCCCTCCTATAATTATAGCACTATATAAGCATTAGGCCGGACCGTCTCAGTGAGGTAATTCAAACTAGAAACAACGCTACGTACGCCATGCACCACGTTGCTGGGCAAAGTAGCTTCAGACCGGCCGCGCGTTTATTTTATGTATTGATTTTTTATTGCTACTGTTTTGGGGATGGGAAGGTCTGTGTAGTCTGTGTATCTATGTAAGCGTTCACTTCTGTCTCACTCTCCTCACTCACAGTCTTTAGTCACCTATGTTCCTCTCAGACTCTCATACACACTTATCAGGTGGCGAGTTAGCTTCATTCCTCATCCAGGGCTGACATGTCTTTCTACGCTGTCTAATCCATCACTTTAAAGAGATGGAGAACTAACCTGACAAGTAAGCAATTATCCCTGCTACAGCGACGTGAGTAAAGTGGAATACAGTGACCTTCAGAATAACCTCATAAGATCTGAGAACTCACCAGCATAACAATAAGTAAATCTGTCACAGTAAATCGTTCCCTATTGCTCCAGTATGTCTGCATGCAGATCTAGGTCTCACCACTTTGATAAGTTAAGTATTTTAAAAAATAATAATACTGTATGCACCAGATAACTTATTAAAATTCTGAGGCTCATGTAACTTACGCGTAGATAAATCTGCCACTATAACTCCATTTCTGTAATGTCTCTGCTTTCTCTCGATACATAAAATTCCTTCGGTTTTTCAGAAACATTTAAGGTGTACCTCCCTCTTTCCTCTGTGTTTCACATTGAATGTTGCCTACTTTGGTCTCTGCTCTCTCTCGTCTCTCTGCTCCTGTACTCTATAGCATTCATATTTATATAGTATTCAGAAAGACATGTACCGTATGGTAGGGACCGTAAGGTTTCCTCTGTGTTTATATGTAACTCTCGTTCTCTCTCACTCAGCACAATTTTCCTTAATACAACTGTTCCTACTTTCAGTTTTACTCATCTCACTCACCTGCAGACTCTCTCTCTCTCAATATTACTCTCATTCACTCATCTGCACCCAATCGTTCTCCTTCTCTCTCTCTCTCTCTCTCTCTCTCTCTCTCTCTATCACACACACACACACACACACACACACACACACACACACACACTTCCTTTTACTCTCACTCTCTAAGTCTCTCATGCACTCACCTGCATTCAATGTCACTCAGACGTTCTCTCTCTGTCTCTGTCTGTCTGTCTGTCTGTCTGTCTCTCTCTCTCTCTCTCTCTCTCTCTCTCTCTCTCTCTCTCTCTCACACACACACACACACACACACACACACACACACACACACACTTCCTCTCACTCTCTCAGTTGCACTCTCACTCACATGCATTCAATGTCACTCAGACATTCTCTCCCTCCCTCTCTCTCTCTCTCTCTCTCTCTCTCTCTCTCTGTTTTTACTCTCACTCACTTCCCCTCACTGTCACTTACACTCTTCCTAACTCTCACTCTTTCTCAGTCGTACTCCCACTCACTCACCTGCACTCAGTGACACTCTTAATCGTTCTCTCTCTCTCTCTCTCTCTCTCTCTCTCTGCCGCACACACACACACACACACACACACAGTCACTCAATCTCTCTCTCTCTCTCACTTTTTTACTCACCCACTCACTCTCATCATTCATTCACTCTCCCTCTCTGACTCAGTTTCATTCTCAATTACTCATCCATGTACTCATATAGTCACTCAGTAACTCAGTCTCAAACTCACTCTAATTTTTAATTTAACCCCCCACCACACACACACACACACACACACGGCTCTTGCGTTGCAGTGCTGACTGAGCAAAACAACCGTCACTCGGATAACCTCTTACAAAGCACAACACTCCTGACTCCTCCTAACACCTCTAAGTCTGACTTATATTTGTCTCCCATGACGTAACTAACACTTGTACGTTTTATTCTGTAGTTTATTTAATACTCATTGGTTCCACTTTGAGGTGCAGGTTAGGAATTAAGTTGTTCAGTCCTTACATTTAAGACAAGGGTGAACTCAACTCATGCAGTTGGATTTGCTGTTACCGATTCACCTTGAAGATGCATCTCGTTCATTACTTATTCATATTCTTTTTGATTCCCCTGTGATATCTTTTCTATCAGAGTAATCTTTAACTATTAGCGCACTGTTCATTAGTCTAATATACACTCCTTAATCTTAATTATACATATACCGCCTAACCTGAAAAATACCAACACCACTTACACGAGATAACACGTCACTTAGGTTATAATTACTAACTTAAGGTCGTCTGCACATCAGAATTTACGCGAATCATGTTGCATATGTGTACTTCTTATCACTGAATTCCAGATGAGCACATTCAGTGAGGTAATTCAAACTAGAAACAACGCTACGTACGCCATGCACCACGTTGCTGGGCAAAGTAGCTTCAGACCTGCCGCGCGTTTATTTTATTTATTGATTTTTTATTGCTACTGTTTTGGGGATGGGAATAGTTTTAGTCACCTATGTTTTGTAGATACTATCCTTGCATTATCAGGTGGCGAGTTAGCTCGTGCATCAGGGCTGACATGTCTTTCTACGCTGTCTAATCCATCACTTTAAAGAGATGGAGGAACTAACTGACGAAGTAAGCAATTATCCATGCTTAAGCGACGTGAGTAATGTGGAATACAGTGACCTTCAGAAAAAAGATAAGATCTGAGAAAAGATAACAATAAGTAAATCTGAACAGTAAATGTTCTTTATTGCTCCAGTATGTTGCATGCAGATCTAGGTCTCACCACTTTGATAAGTTAAGATAAATAATAATAATACTGTTCACCATATAACTTATTAAGAGAGGCTCATGTAACAAATAAATCTGCCACTATAACTCTCTCTCTCTCTCTCTCTCTCTCTCATTCATATTATCTTCAGAAAACATCATTTACCTCCCTCTTTTTCCTCTGTACTAGCCGCATTGAATGTTCCTACTTTGAGGTCTCTCTCTCTCTCTCTCTCTCTCTCTCTCTCATTCATATTATCTTCAGAAAACATCATTTACCTCCCTCTTTTTCCTCTGTACTAGCCGCATTGAATGTTCCTACTTTGAGGTCTCTCTCTCTCTCTCTCTCTCTCTCTCTCTCTCTCTCTCTCTCTCTCTCTCCTAACCTACCTATAAGCGAGTTTTTTTTTTTTTTTTTTTCCGCACGAGGAGTGCAGGGGTTAGGAATTAAGTTGTTCAGTCCTTACATTTAAGACAAGGGTGATCAGATACGGTTAGTTCAGGTCTGTTAGCCATTCACCTTGAATATGTTCGTTCATTACTTATTCATCATTTTGATTCCTGTGATATCTTTTCAGTAATCTTTAATATTAGCGCACTGTTCGTGCGTGGAGTCATAGCCAAAATTATCTATCTATCTATTGCCAGACGCCATAATCCCGTAAGGGGTGGCCATTTGACTTTGAGTTATTTGTTTTACGGGGAGGGGCACTAACCCTCCACCAATCCACTTGCTGACACGTACGGAGCAAGTATGGTTTGGATACATGGTTACCACCCAGCGTTGTAAATGGTTTCCTGGCTTACAGGAAACCATTTGGCTTGTCACTCAATGTAAAGCCACCTGTGAAGGAAAGAAAAGCAATAAGAAGTGACAGGAAAGATGGGAGAAAGAGAAAGAGAGGAGGGCTGGCACAGAAAAAGAATGATAAAGGCTAAGGAAGAAGTAGGCAGCACTACATCAAGTGAGTGGACGATGGTCGCCACCACCTACCACAAATAGCCAAAAAATGAACGAAAATAGACGTAGCTACTCTACGCCACTGAATATATGCTGCTCGTTACCTGCAAAACCAGTATTATATTAACCACAGCACTTCGATATGCATGGGAACAGACCATGCTGAACTACCTAAAAGAGAGGCCTAATCATCCTATTTCAGTATGTAACATATATTAATGTACTATTAACACCATCAATACAGCGATATCTAGTTAACAGTAATGCTGCTTTTTTCATACATAACTCGGCTCAGGGGAGAATTTTCATTTTCATTTTAACAGGGCATATGGGCCTGCTGGAGTCCGTCCTGTTTCTTCAAGAACTGTGTTTCTATGCCTACACCCTGCCTAGGTAAACTCTTTTGCTTTTTGTCTGTCGCCCTGTACCTTTCCTTCTTGCTAGAAGTTTGGCCTCATTCAGCCTGTCCCTAAGAAGGGTGATCATTCCCACCCCTCTAGTTATCTCCTAATTACTTTTACATCCTGTATTTCTAAAGTCTGAAAACCTACTTTTCAGATAAAGCACTTTCCTAATAGAACCTTTTCGATCACCTGTATGGGCTCCGCCAGGTGCGCTCCACTGTCGATCTCCTCACCTTCCATTCAAACTCTTGGTCATCCTCTATTCGGGACTTTGGTGAAAGCTTTGCCATTCCACTTGACATCTTCAAGGCTTTCGATCGAGTCGGGCATAAATCTTTAATTTACAAACTGCCCGCTTACGGTTTCTATCCATTTTTCTTTGCCTTCATCTCTAGTTACCTTTCTGGTCGTTCTACCAGTACAGTATAGCTGCTGTTGAAGACGGTCACTGTTCTTCTCACTGAGCTGGTGGTATTCCACAGGGTTCTGTCTTACCAACAACTCTCTTCCTTCAACTCATTAATGACCCAAGCTGTACATCTAACCCTATCTGATCAGACGCTGATGACTCAACCCTTCATCTTTCCATTCGCTTCTCGCAACGTCCATTTCGGTAGTCACTACAACAAACACGTAGCGAGACTATGGCACATCTAAAGTGTGACCTGGCTCAAATCTCTGATTTGGGTAAAAGTAATCTCGATATTAATGAACCAAAACCTCAGTTCTTACATCTTTCAAGCCGTCGAAATTATCTGCTGGAGTTTTGTCTAATTAATAACATATCCAACTTACTCCTGCATCACCTCTGAACACACTTCGCGTTTCATTCCATCGAGATTTATCTTGGAAGGATCAAATTACCCCTCCTGAAAAGTACCCTTCCAAGTGATTAGGCGGGCTAAGCCGACTGAGCCTTCTTTACCCCTGCGCAGCTGTTGACTTTTTACAAGGATTTTATTCGCCCCTGTGTAGAGTACAACTCTCCTGAGTGGGGAGGTCCTTCACATACACTTCTTTTCAACAAGGTGGATTCAAAGGCTTTTAGTCTAATCAACTCTCTCCCAACTACTGGCTCCCCTTAACCTCTGTCTCCTGGCCATACTGCTGCATCTTTATCTCTCTTCTGTCGCAGCGCCAATGGTAACGGATTATCAGAGCCGTCTGCTTACATCCCTCCACCAGTACGACGGGCGACTAAAAGCAGTCTGGAAGCAAACTCTCATCCGTTTTCTATCTACCTCACTTACGCAAAAGTTTAAGGTTATTTCTGTCCACCTGTGCAACAGGTCAACTCTGGAACTGTCCTCCTCTCTGTATTTCATACTGCCAACGACTTCCACTTTTTAAAGCGCAATGTGTCCAGGCATCTCGAAATGAACAGATCTTGAATTTGGCACTATCTTATATTTTAATTTATTTCTTGGAGAGAAAAATCTTTCAGGGTTCTGGCCTTTCGTTACCTCCTCCTAGTAACATATATATCTATATATCTATATCTATCTATCCATCTATCTACCTATCTATCTATCTCTCTATATATCTATATCTATATCTATCTATATATATATATATATATATATATATATATATATACCGGTATATATCATCATCATCATCATCATCCAGACCTCCTTTCCCACCCTAAGGCAGGGTGAGGAGTAGCAATGTCCAGACAGCCCAAATTTGCCCAATCCAATGGGCTACGCATCCATTCAGTCATCATTCAAGCCCTCGGAATCTTGGCTCTATCGGATATGCCAAAAAACATTCACCATAATCTGTAGCTTCACATAAACGTATCCAATAGAGTCAATCCGGACGCTGCCACGTAAAAAAGAGGTGCCAAATCCCTGTTCATGCAATTCTCCTCACAATATTCACCCAGCCAGCTCGATCTCCTGTCAGTTCCCTAGCCTCACCGACTTCCAAGTCTCTCTTCCTCACACACTCATCCACCATATCTCTCCACCTTCTCCTTGGCCTACCTCGCCTCCTCCCTCCTTCAAATTCGCTCAGATATACCTTTTTCACCTCTCAATTGTTATCCATTCTCTCCACATGACCATACCTTCCTCCAGTTTCCACTTTCTTCGATGGGTCTGGCATTGTCCATCGACTTCCTCATTTCACATCTATCACGAGATCACATTATTTCATCCTAATCCACCATCACCCCTCTACCTACTCCGCATATACATTCCTCAGCAGTCCCATCTCCACCACTCTTACTCCTGACTCTTCATTTTCATGCCACACCATAGTCTCACATCCATATGTTAAAGTTAGCACTAACACTCCTTCATGTAAGCCTCGTGCAGCTGCAACACTCAAGCCTCTGTTTCTTATCAAGGCCTTCATGGCACCAGCTACTTTTCTTCCTTGTGTCACTCTGCTTTCAACTTCTTTTGAACATCTTCCTCTCTTCTCTATCACAGTACACAGGTATTTGAACTCTCACCAATTCCAGTCTCTCTCCATTCATTGTTACATCACACTGGGAGTCATCTCTCTAAACAACCATCACCTTACTCTTATACACATTTAATCTCAAGGCACGAGTCACAGACATCAACAAAACTCTGCACTAGCCTACCAAGTTCTTGTCCGGTACTAGCAAGCAGTACTGCATTATCAGCATACAACAAATTTGAGATATTCCAGCCAGCACCATTCATTACCAACGCCATCTGTCTCTCCATTACTCGTGTTTTTACTTCTCTCATCACCCCATCCATATATATACTGAACAACCATGGGGACATCACACAACCTTATCGCACGCCCACACCGACCGTGAACCATTCACTTAGATGCCCATTAACCCTTACACATGCTTCACTACCACCATAATAACTCTTCATGGCACCTAGCAGCTTAACATGTACACCGTACATGCGCAAAACTTTCTACAGTCCTTCTCTGTCCACTTTGTCGTATGTTTTTTCCAGATCCATGAATGCCATAAACACCTTATGGTTCTTCTCACAAGCTTTCTCTGCTATCTGTCTCACTGCAAATATTTGATCCACACATTTTCTGCCACTCCTAAAGCCACCCTGTTCATCACTCACTAGGACTTCTTACTTTCTCTATAATAATTCTTCCATATACCTTCCCTACCGCACTCAATAAACTTATGCCACGTTAATACTTGCACTCACTTCGCTCACCTTTATTTTTGTACAAGGGTATAATCACAGCCTTTTTCCACTCTGCTGGCACAGTTTCACGCATTCAGGCCTTCTTACTTTTCTCCAACAAACGTCATTCCACTCTCTCCACTATACTTAAGTATCTCTGCATACACCTCATCAACCTCAGTTGTTTTCCCATTTTTCAGCCGCTTCACAGCACTCTTGCGGGTGTCACGTCTCCTGGCACTGCATTCCTTCTCTGCACACCCCCCAAACCAATCATGTTTACAGCCACTCTGCTCTCTCTATTCCCATTCATCAGGCTTTCAAAATATTCTTTTATCTGGCCCTTACTTCATCCCCATGGGTTAATAATCTACCACCTACATCTTTCACACCATCACATTTGTTTCCGCTTTCACTTCTACATTTCCGCACCTCCTTCCAGAATAACTTCCTATTTTCAGAGTAGTTCTCATTCATTTCCTTCCTCGATCATTACCTCCTCCTCTTTCCTCTTCAGTAGTCTCTACATGCTTCTTGTTCTCAGTATATTCAGTTCTTATTTCAACTGAACTCCTGTCCTGTAACCACTTTAGCCACTTCTTCCTCTTTTCCTCCACCACTCTCTTAACCTCCTCATCCCACTATGCTGTACCTTTCTTCTCTGTTGTTACTCTTGCCACACCACACATCGCTTTAGAATTCCTAATTAAGCTATCCCTATATGTATTCCACAGGCTATCCAGGTCCATTTCATTCCAATTCACTGCTTCTAACTACTCTAATTTGGTCCTGTAATCATCCTCAGCTTCTCAACTTTCCGTCTTTCTCCCTGACCGCTCCTCTCTCTCCTGATCCATGTATATGAATATAGTTTGACGAATAAGTAAAGTACATATCAAAATAAAAGATGAAGTGATAGAATGAATAAAGTAGGAAAGTGTAGTGAATTTATAAGTGTTTATGTGATAAAACATTCTTGAATGAGGGTATGTAATATCATATACGCTGAAACAGAATATGGATTGAGAAAGTTTCTGTAATGGAGACAGTGTCTGAGGAGTATGTGTAGTGAATAAATCGAGGGATAGATGATGAAACACGAGTTGTTTGAGATGGCTACGTGAAGAGGCGCTAGCATATCGCTAAATGTAATGAATGAAAGATATTCAGATCTTCAGAAAAGGCTGAGGGAAGACTAAGAAAGATGATTGACAGTGTGAAATTATGTGAGTGGCTTAGCTGAGTTGAGCGCTAAACTTATGCATGTCATCATAATGAATCATCTGAAATTTACAAACAGTTGTAATTGGTATTGTCATTGAAACAGAAGTTGATCGTATGATAGGTAGACCATTGATTAGCATTTAAACCAGCTCTGCTCCTAAATGCTCTACT